>NC_081139.1:5000-305000 GCF_958295425.1 Solea solea
CTAACCCTAACCCTAACCCTAACCCTAACCCTAACCCTAACCCTAACCCTAACCCTAACCCTAACCCTAACCCTAACCCTAACCCTAACCCTAACCCTAACCCTTACCCTAACCCTAACCCTAACCCTAACCCTTACCCTAACCCTAACCCTACCCTTACCCTAACCCTAACCCTAACCCTAACCCTTACCCTTACCCTTACCCTTACCCTTACCCTAACCCTAACCCTTACCCTAACCCTACCCTTACCCTAACCCTTACCCTTACCCTAACCCTAACCCCTTACCCTAACCCTTACCCTAACCCTAACCCTAACCCTTACCCTAACCCTTACCCTTACCCTTACCCTAACCCTAACCCTTACCCTAACCCTTACCCTAACCCTAACCCTAACCCTAACCCTTACCCTAACCCTTACCCTTACCCTAACCCTAACCCTAACCCTACCCTAACCCTTACCCTTACCCTACCCTTACCCTTACCCTAACCCTAACCCTAACCCTAACCCTTACCCTTACCCTAACCCTAACCCTAACCCTAACCCTAACCCTAACCCTAACCCTAACCCTAACCCTTACCCTTACCCTAACCCTTACCCTAACCCTAACCCTAACCCTTACCCTAACCCTAACCCTAACCCTAACCCTAACCCTAACCCTAACCCTAACCCTAACCCTAACCCTTACCCTTACCCTTACCCTAACCCTTACCCTTACCCTTACCCTAACCCTTACCCTTACCCTAACCCTTACCCTTACCCTTACCCTAACCCTAACCCTTACCCTAACCCTACCCTAACCCTAACCCTAACCCTAACCCTAACCCTAACCCTAACCCTAACCCTAACCCTTACCCTAACCCTTACCCTAACCCTAACCCTTACCCTAACCCTTACCCTAACCCTACCCTAACCCTAACCCTAACCCTTACCCTAACCCTAACCCTTACCCTAACCCTAACCCTAACCCTTACCCCTTACCCTAACCCTAACCCTAACCCTTACCCTTACCCTAACCCTTACCCTAACCCTTACCCTAACCCTTACCCTAACCCTTACCCCTAACCCTTACCCTTACCCTAACCCTAACCCTTACCCTAACCCTTACCCTAACCCTTACCCTAACCCTAACCCTTACCCTAACCCTACCCCTAACCCTTACCCTAACCCTTACCCTTACCCTAACCCTTACCCTAACCCTAACCCTAACCCTTACCCTAACCCTTACCCTAACCCTTACCCTAACCCTAACCCTAACCCTAACCCTAACCCTAACCCTTACCCCCTTACCCTAACCCCTAACCCTAACCCTAACCCTAACCCTTACCCTAACCCTAACCCTAACCCTAACCCTAACCCTAACCCTTACCCTAACCCTAACCCTTACCCTTACCCCTAACCCTTACCCTAACCCTAACCCTAACCCTAACCCTTACCCTAACCCTTACCCTAACCCTAACCCTAACCCTAACCCTAACCCTAACCCTAACCCTACCCTTACCCTAACCCTTACCCTAACCCTAACCCTACCCCGGACGTTGGTTTGGAGTCGATCGCACCTTCCGTTCAAAAGTTATTCGCGAAATGACCGCAAACTGGTGGTTTTCATCCCTATACCTTACCCTAACCCTTACCCTTACCCTAACCCTTACCCTAACCCTAACCCTTACCCTAACCCTAACCCTAACCCATCTATGGAAAGGCCTTGATGAGACGAACAAAACCCGACATTACTCACCTCTCTAGCACATTCCTGGGTCACTAAATCTAGCAATGTCGGTTTGGCTTCAGATAGGCTCCAAATGGCCTGAAACATGCTCCTGAGTGGTTTTTGTAAGGCACATGTTGGACCTGGCACTTGGTGAAATTTTCGCATTGAATGGCGATTTTCAATCGGCCATAACTCCGCCCAGGAACGTTTGGGAGACTCGAAAACTAGTCCATTGGAAAGCCCGTGGCCACATTAGGGGGGGGGACAAAAATTCAAGTCAATCCGAATAAGTCAGATTTTTACGGTTTTTGGGAAATAACTCAAAAACTACACGTTTGGTCATGGGGTGTTTTAGGCTGGCTAGGTGCAGCTCCTCGAGACGCATCGTTAGACACCTACCTCGGCTTTCTAGCACCTTCCTAACTCGAGATAAGTTCAGAATGACCGAAGAATTTTCGGTCATTTTTCCATATCTCGGCTTCCTTTTGTCCCACAATCACGGGGGTTGCACCAGGGGCTCCGGAGGGTGCCTAAATGGGGGGGCGGACGTTGGTTTGGAGTCGATCGCACCTTCCGTTCAAAAGTTATTCGCGAAATGACCGCAAACTGGTGGTTTTCATCCCTATACCTAACCCTAACCCTAACCCTTACCCTAACCCTTACCCTAACCCTAACCCTTACCCTAACCCTAACCCTAACCCTAACCCTTACCCTAACCCTAACCCTAACCCTTACCCTTACCCTACCCTAACCCTAACCCTAACCCTAACCCTAACCCTTACCCTAACCCTAACCCTAACCCTAACCCTAACCCTAACCCTAACCCTAACCCTAACCCCTTACCCTAACCCTAACCCTACCCCTAACCCTAACCCTAACCCTTACCCTTACCCTAACCCTACCCTAACCCTAACCCTAACCCTTACCCTTACCCTAACCCTAACCCTAACCCTAACCCTAACCCTAACCCTACCCTTACCCTAACCCTAACCCTAACCCTAACCCTTACCCTAACCCTAACCCTACCCTAACCCTAACCCTAACCCTTACCCTAACCCTAACCCTAACCCTAACCCTAACCCTAACCCTAACCCTAACCCTAACCCTAACCCTAACCCTAACCCTTTACCTTCAGGTCCACGGGACAGCCATGGGTCAACGATTTGCACCGTCATATGCCAACATTTACATGAGCGAGTGGGAGCGAGAAGCACTGGCCAAGTGTCCCCTGCAACCCACCATATACCTCCGCTTCCTGGACGACATTTTCGGCATCTGGCCTCACGACATCACCCACTTCCCGGAATTCATAAACATCCTGAATAACCACCACTCCTCCATAAAAATCACACATACCCTAGACCCACACACAGTTAACTTTTTAGACACAACAATATTCTTCCGGACTATAAACACCACTTACAAAACAATAGAAACAAAAGTATACTTCAAACCCACAGACACACACGCACTATTACACAAATCCAGCTATCACCCCAAACACACATTTAAAGGCATTGTCAAATCCCAAATCATCCGTTTTCACCGCATCTGCTCCATGTCACCAGACTTCCACCAGGCCACCAGTACCCTCTTCCACAGTCTCCGCAAAAGAGGGTACTCCAAACGCTTCCTAAGAACCATCAAATCCACAACCTTGGCCTCTCTCGCTCCAGCTCGCTCCACCCACCCACCCCAGGTCACTGGCTCCGGACTGCCTCCACCTCCTCCGCCTAAACCTAACCCCCTTCCCCCTCCTTATCCCACCCCCATCCCTCACCCTAATCCTAACCTTAACCCAGGGACGGGGATGGGGGAGGGGGGTCTTTATCCCAACCCCCTCCCCCACCCTAACCCTAACCCTGACCCTTGGGCTGAAGCGGGGGAGGGGGGTTTGTATCCCGACCCCCTCCCCCACCCAGCCCCTAACCCTAACCTCTCTACCCCTCCTCCCGTCACTGACCCCCAACCGAATTCTGTTCGATTCGGGGCCAGTGCGGGCTCCCCCTACCCCAGCCCTAACCCTAACCCAGGGGCTCCCAAGCCCCTCCCTAACCCTAACCCTAACCCGGTTGGAGTTGGAGGCGGCCCGGACCCCAGACAGAACCCCCCTGACCACACACCACAACCCGACCACACCCTGACTGACCCGACACGACTGGTACCTTTTATTTCCACCTTCTCCCACAGAATCACAGGACTCCACCGGACCATCAAGAGCAACTTTTCAATTATACAGCAGCAACCAGCTTTTCATAATCACAGACCCATCTCAGCTTACAGGAGAAACCGGAACTTACAAAACATACTCACACAATCCAAATTCTCCGATCACATACCCCAACTTCATTCAGAACACTCCACCCACTACAAACACAGAAAATTCATTTACAATCCACACAGCAGTACAGCACATCCAACACTGGGCAATTTCTCTCTCAACACCACAAACGTCATCTACATCATCACCTGCAAAACCTGCAATAAACACTACATAGGCGAAACACAACATTCCATACTCACCCGTTTAAAGCAGCACCTGTACAATATTGGGGAAGGCAGACTTCAGACTCCACTGGTCAGCCATTTTCAACACCACTCCCCCACTCATCTCATCATCTCCGGCCTGGAGAATAACGACCACTGGACCATCGGGCAGAGAAAGAGGGCGGAAAGGATTTGGATCCACAGGCTGGGGACCACCACGCCAGGGGGTCTTAATGCAGATTAGACCACATCTCACTGCCTCCCCCTGACGTGGTCGTCCCCTCTTGACCCACTTTTTACAGCCGTTTGGGGCTCTGGAATCCCCATAGTTTTAAACACATACTTGTTTTAACAGAACTTTGACTCCCTCAGGCAGGACGGCATCGAACCCAAAACAATAACCCCCCCCCCCCCCCCCCCCTTTTGGTAAGTCCAAATTATTTTATACGTATTTTAGGATAAAAGAATTATTTTACAGCGTATTTAAAATTCTTACTCATTTTATCCACTCATTTATTTTTAAACATTCTTAATCATTTTTTATTTTTTAGATTGATTTTAAGCTTTTTATTTTACTCATACCTTTTATTATTCAATGTTTACTCACCCCTGTACTTGAGATGCCGTCCTCCCCGGGGCCCCATGCGGCCGAGACTGGAGTTGAACCCGGGTCGCCCACATGAAGGCCGGCGTTATTGCCACGTCACCACCACTCCACAGATCCTTTTCCCCTCTTTTAATTTTAAATATAAATTTTATACTGTTTATACTTACCTTCCCCACAGCACTTACCTTCCACCCACCTGACGGCGACCTAGATTCGACTCCAGTACTCCTCAAATTAATGATTAGGTTTATTCCAAAAAATTATAAAATAAAATGAGTACAGTGGGCGCCCTCTTCCTGCCCGGGGCTCTGCCTGGGGATCGAACCCTGGTCTCCCGGCTGGCAGACCTGGACTGGATCACCATCGCCACATACCGGATCAGTAGGCCTGTGCACAGAAAATGGACCCTCCATAACCTCTAACCCCAACCCGAACCCCAACCCTTACCCAGCCCGTGCCACTGATCTGGTCACCCACCCTATCTGCAACCTGGACAAAAAGAACGAAAAAGAGTAATATCATAAACACCTACCTGAACTGTGCACCATCTTCTTCCACAAAATCAAAGCATCTTGGATGGCTCTCAGCCTGGGGTCCATGGGGCTTGAACCCGGGCCTCCTGGGTGCAAGTCTGTGGCCCAACCAGTGGACCACAAGCAAACAGGTACAGCATCACACCTTTCCCATCTCAGTATAAATACTCACCACCACACCCTTTGAATACATCCAATCACCGACTTTCCCTCCAGAATGCCCCTATAACAACCCATCTTAGGCACACACTAGTCCTTTCCCTCCGAATATTTAATTAACACCACACCCCGACCAATCCCATTACACCACATCATTCAAACTGACACTTGGGGGAGGGACTTTGTCTCCCCCCCTCAACTGTCAAATACCAAATGTTTGTCACTCTCTGGTATCCCTCTGAGGAAGCAGTACTTCTGCGAAACGTCAGGGAACCTGGACTACTCCTATACTCTAGGCCCGTCCTCTTTTTTATTGAGCGAGTGATTTTACTCTTTTTAACCTTTTTATTTGGCTTTTATAGAGTATTTTACTCTTTTTAACTAAATTTTTAAACCTAATAAAGTTTGGTTTTTAAACTGGAGGTGGAGGGCTCTGCCAGCCTGACCCGGATAAGACTAACAACAACAAAGTCTGAGTTTTTAACAGCACCTCCTGGACCATCTGCGGCTGAGACTCTACTCTGGGACGACCAAATCTACATCTACGGCAACTAAGGTAAGAGCCTTCCACCACCATGCCACACTTCCACAGAGACGGGCCTACACATAGGAGTACACCTGAGAGTGACAGACATTCCACACCACAACCACAACCACTGATGTCCTTAAGAATACATACACTTACAGGACAACACATAGACACACACACACACACACACAACACTCCACTCACTCACCCACCCGATGCAGAAACAAGACACATTGCCAAACAACTGTTTAAACTCATTCAGGCCACACACCACAAACACATTATGGACACTGCAGTTTCAACCGGCACCTTCCCACCAGGGATGAACAGACAAGTACAACGCCTTACAGACTTTATCAAACCATCCACACCCACTACAGCCACTTACAACAAAATACACAACAACACAACCCGCTGGATGCAGAACACAATGCTTATCTTACAGGACCATTATCATACAACAATAACCTCTCTTCTCTCCACACCCCTTAATCCCCTGGCCCTTCAAATTGCCACTGGTTGGGCCAGGAAACGCTATGGCCCCAGGCTGATGCAGCAAACACTGCATTCAGTCCACCAACAACTACAGTCTCTACCACAACAAACCAGAACCACCCTCCATACTGCCCCCCCACCCCAGCACCGAAGCAGAAATAACCTGGACCTCACCCTCTTTACAATCCCTGAAGAAGACAGTCACTTCCCCAATCTTCCACCATCCCAGGCTCCCCAGAGACTCACAATCTATCAAGGCACCAACTCAACCACTGGAAATTCACCCTCCACTCCCACCTACGCCAGCCGACAGCCATCCAGGACTCCCCCCATGACAGACTTTTTCCCACCAAGCCATAAACCAGTCCAGAAGCCAGCCAGACGCACAGGCCCCATCATACCTCCACACCGGCAGAACCACCTAATCACCCGGCAACCCACCCCCGAACCTACCACCCACATCATTAACCCGGCAATAGAACCCAACCCAGCACCTGCCACCTCTACCCCGCTGCCCCAGAGGACGAAGAAGGTCACCTGGGGCCCCGTATCCACCAGGACCGACATCACGACCACAGCCCCTGCCTCACCCATATCCCCCATATTCCCCCTAACCCCACCAACAACCTCCCAGCCCAAGTCGCCGATCACACAACCCCCCTTCACCCCTGCCAACATAAAAAACACCCAGTTAGAAGTCAAGGTCCAGATCCACACCCCCAAGCCACCTGCCCGGAAACCCACACAGGCCCCAGAACTGTTATCCATTTCACTCAATAGCACCACTAATGTTTCTACTATCATTTCAGATAACATCTCTCCATTTTCCTCCCAGATAGATGATGCTGACGTCCCGGACCAGTCGGCGGTGCAGTTGTCCCCACCTCCCCTAAAAAACACACATGTGGAACAGGCAACGATGACAACCGGGTCCGTTGAAGTCTATTCAGACCAAAACGCCCCTACTGAGCCCTCCACTCATCTACCCAGGGGGACGACACTGCCCGCCGAGGAAGTCCGGGACGCTGGCTCATCAGCACCCCCGGTCCCCCACGACAGTGTTCCCCCATCATCGCCTCCCCCCTCCCCCCACCCCAACCCAGTAATAACACCGCCCCCAGCTCCCTGTCCACCCATGGCCTCTAGCCCCCTTTTAGATCACCCCACCTTCCCCCTCACCCCTCCAGCTGCTGCATCATCCCTCCATCGTCCCAACTACCACATCGCCCGCCCCAACAGAAAAATCCAGGATTGGTCCTTCAAACCCAGGAGGCCAATCCTGATCCTCGGAGACTCCAACATCAATCGCATCCCCGCCCACACCAACCCGCTCATTCAATTGGACAGTTACCCCGGGGCCAATACTTACCACTTCCTCAAAATCTGTGAAAAAACGATACCAAACCCGGACACCAAGATCGTCATCATTGCAATTGGTATCAATAATAAAGACCAGGACCCCAGGCAGACCTCCATCAAACAGTTCAAGGCACTGTTTAGGCTGCTGAAGTCTGTCTTCCCCACGGCAGACATCTATTTCCCAGTCATCAACTTCTCCCCCAACCTCACCCCCACCCAACAGAATAATATCACTACAATCAATAACAACATGGTCACTCACTTCCCATTCCTAACCGAAATACCTCACGACACTTTTTTTACAGAAAAGGACAATATTCACTGGACCCCCAAAACGGCCAAACTCATCTTTAACAACTGGTGTACACAATTAAATTTATAGTCTCACCCAAAACCAAACTGGCCCCCGACTCACGACCAGACCTCACCATCCCCCGACTACTACAGACACCTGCCAGTAGCCCAGACCTGGGGTGGAACTCATCCAACAATATCTGCAACCTCTCCACATTATTCACCCCCTCACAGATACAGCTACAGCTCTTGGAGAGGGGTTTATCATTCATCCCACGCCCAACAACCTACGACTGGGAGGAACTTCAAAGGGACCTACACAAATATCACAGACGCATCAAATTACTCGACTACTTCCACCCACATTCTGACTTCACACCCTCACAGTTCTCCCACCCCTCACACTGGGAACCAGACTGGACCACCCTCGACAATAAAACACACACACTCATACATACAGACAGGAAATCATTACAGCGCTTTCGGCCCCCGACAGACGTCCCAGACAATCTGTCGGAGGCCGAACGCAAAGCACTCACAATACTTAAAAATAACCCAAACATTATAATAAAACCAGCGGACAAGGGCTCCAAAATCGTAATCATGGACAGACAACAATACCGGACAGAAGCTTACAGACAACTACACAATACACTATACTATAAACCTCTTGACAGTAGCATTCAGCCCCAGACTCAGACCAAACTCCGGACCATTATTCAGACCCTCTACAACAAAAAATTCATCTCATCTAAACAAAGATTTTACCTCTTCGGACCAGAACACCCTCGACCCCGCTATTTCTACCTACTGCCAAAAATACATAAGGAACCCCAGACCTGGACTATTCCCTTTGAAGTTCCTCCCGGCAGACCCATAGTCTCAGATTGCAACAGCACCACTTACAAAATCACAGAATACATTGACCACTTTCTTGGACCCCTCTCCACCACACACCCCAGTTACATCAAGGACACTTACCACTTCCTGGACATAGTCAGATCCATGGCTGTCCCCCATCAGGCACACCTCTTCACAATAGATATCAGCAACCTCTACACCAATATCAACACCACCCTGGGCCTACAAGTCATCTCCTCCATCTTCCAAAAACACCCTGACAAAGACCGACCGGACTCTGAATTATTACAACTACTGGAACTCTGCCTCAATAACAACGACTTTCTCTTCAATAACCAATTTTACCTTCAGGTCCACGGGACAGCCATGGGTCAACGATTTGCACCGTCATATGCCAACATTTACATGAGCGAGTGGGAGCGAGAAGCACTGGCCAAGTGTCCCCTGCAACCCACCATATACCTCCGCTTCCTGGACGACATTTTCGGCATCTGGCCTCACGACATCACCCACTTCCCGGAATTCATAAACATCCTGAATAACCACCACTCCTCCATAAAAATCACACATACCCTAGACCCACACACAGTTAACTTTTTAGACACAACAATATTCTTCCGGACTATAAACACCACTTACAAAACAATAGAAACAAAAGTATACTTCAAACCCACAGACACACACGCACTATTACACAAATCCAGCTATCACCCCAAACACACATTTAAAGGCATTGTCAAATCCCAAATCATCCGTTTTCACCGCATCTGCTCCATGTCACCAGACTTCCACCAGGCCACCAGTACCCTCTTCCACAGTCTCCGCAAAAGAGGGTACTCCAAACGCTTCCTAAGAACCATCAAATCCACAACCTTGGCCTCTCTCGCTCCAGCTCGCTCCACCCACCCACCCCAGGTCACTGGCTCCGGACTGCCTCCACCTCCTCCGCCTAAACCTAACCCCCTTCCCCCTCCTTATCCCACCCCCATCCCTCACCCTAATCCTAACCTTAACCCAGGGACGGGGATGGGGGAGGGGGGTCTTTATCCCAACCCCCTCCCCCACCCTAACCCTAACCCTGACCCTTGGGCTGAAGCGGGGGAGGGGGGTTTGTATCCCGACCCCCTCCCCCACCCAGCCCCTAACCCTAACCTCTCTACCCCTCCTCCCGTCACTGACCCCCAACCGAATTCTGTTCGATTCGGGGCCAGTGCGGGCTCCCCCTACCCCAGCCCTAACCCTAACCTAGGGGCTCCCAAGCCCCTCCCTAACCCTAACCCTAACCCGGTTGGAGTTGGAGGCGGCCCGGACCCCAGACAGAACCCCCCTGACCACACACCACAACCCGACCACACCCTGACTGACCCGACACGACTGGTACCTTTTATTTCCACCTTCTCCCACAGAATCACAGGACTCCACCGGACCATCAAGAGCAACTTTTCAATTATACAGCAGCAACCAGCTTTTCATAATCACAGACCCATCTCAGCTTACAGGAGAAACCGGAACTTACAAAACATACTCACACAATCCAAATTCTCCGATCACATACCCCAACTTCATTCAGAACACTCCACCCACTACAAACACAGAAAATTCATTTACAATCCACACAGCAGTACAGCACATCCAACACTGGGCAATTTCTCTCTCAACACCACAAACGTCATCTACATCATCACCTGCAAAACCTGCAATAAACACTACATAGGCGAAACACAACATTCCATACTCACCCGTTTAAAGCAGCACCTGTACAATATTGGGGAAGGCAGACTTCAGACTCCACTGGTCAGCCATTTTCAACACCACTCCCCCACTCATCTCATCATCTCCGGCCTGGAGAATAACGACCACTGGACCATCGGGCAGAGAAAGAGGGCGGAAAGGATTTGGATCCACAGGCTGGGGACCACCACGCCAGGGGGTCTTAATGCAGATTAGACCACATCTCACTGCCTCCCCCTGACGTGGTCGTCCCCTCTTGACCCACTTTTTACAGCCGTTTGGGGCTCTGGAATCCCCATAGTTTTAAACACATACTTGTTTTAACAGAACTTTGACTCCCTCAGGCAGGACGGCATCGAACCCAAAACAATAGCCCCCCCCCCTTTTGGTAAGTCCAAATTATTTTATACGTATTTTAGGTTAAAAGAATTATTTTACAGCGTATTTAAAATTCTTACTCATTTTATCCACTCATTTATTTTATATTAAACATTCTTAATCATTTTTTTATTTTAACTTAGACTGATTTTAAGCTTTTTATTTTACTCATACCTTTTATTATTCAATGTTTACTCACCCCTGTACTTGAGATGCCGTCCTCCCCGGGGCCCCATGCGGCCGAGACTGGAATTGAACCCGGGTCGCCCACATGAAGGCCGGCGTTATTGCCACGTCACCACCACTCCACAGATCCTTTTCCCCTCTTTTAATTTTAAATATAAATTTTATACTGTTTATACTTACCTTCCCCACAGCACTTACCTTCCACCCACCTGACGGCGACCTAGATTCGACTCCAGTACTCCTCAAATTAATGATTAGGTTTATTCCAAAAAATTATAAAATAAAATGAATACAGTGGGCGCCCTCTTCCTGCCCGGGGCTCTGCCTGGGGATCGAACCCTGGTCTCCCGGCTGGCAGACCTGGACTGGATCACCATCGCCACATACCGGATCAGTAGGCCTGTGCACAGAAAATGGACCCTCCATAACCTCTAACCCCAACCCGAACCCCAACCCTAACCCTTACCCTTACCCTAACCCTTACCCTAACCCTTACCCTTACCCCTAACCCTACCCTTACCCTAACCCTAACCCTAACCCTAACCCTTACCCTAACCCTTACCCTTACCCTTACCCTAACCCTAACCCTAACCCTAACCCTTACCCTAACCCTAACCCTAACCCTAACCTGGCACTTGGTGAAATTTTCGCATTGAATGGCGATTTTCAATCGGCCATAACTCCGCCCAGGAACGTTTGGGAGACTCGAAAACTAGTCCATTGGAAAGCCCGTGGCCACATTAGGGGGGGGACAAAAATTCAAGTCAATCCGAATAAGTCAGATTTTTACGGTTTTTGGGAAATAACTCAAAAACTACACGTTTGGTCATGGGGTGTTTTAGGCTGGCTAGGTGCGGCTCCTCGAGACGCATCGTTAGACACCTACCTCGGCTTTCTAGCACCTTCCTAACTCGAGATAAGTTCAGAATGACCGAAGAATTTTCGGTCATTTTTCCATATCTCGGCTTCCTTTTGTCCCACAATCACGGGGGTTTCACCAGGGGCTCCGGAGGGTGCCTAAATGGGGGGGCGGACGTTGGTTTGGAGTCGATCCCACCCTTCGTTCAAAAGTTATTCGCGGAATGACCGCAAAATGGTGGTTTTCATCCCTATACCTCCGCCTAAACCTAACCCCCTTCCCCCTCCTTATCCCACCCCCATCCCTCACCCTAATCCTAACCTTAACCCAGGGACGGGGATGGGGGAGGGGGGTCTTTATCCCAACCCCCTCCCCCACCCTAACCCTAACCCTGACCCTTGGGCTGAAGCGGGGGAGGGGGGTTTGTATCCCGACCCCCTCCCCCACCCAGCCCCTAACCCTAACCTCTCTACCCCTCCTCCCGTCACTGACCCCCAACCGAATTCTGTTCGATTCGGGGCCAGTGCGGGCTCCCCCTACCCCAGCCCTAACCCTAACCTAGGGGCTCCCAAGCCCCTCCCTAACCCTAACCCTAACCCGGTTGGAGTTGGAGGCGGCCCGGACCCCAGACAGAACCCCCCTGACCACACACCACAACCCGACCACACCCTGACTGACCCGACACGACTGGTACCTTTTATTTCCACCTTCTCCCACAGAATCACAGGACTCCACCGGACCATCAAGAGCAACTTTTCAATTATACAGCAGCAACCAGCTTTTCATAATCACAGACCCATCTCAGCTTACAGGAGAAACCGGAACTTACAAAACATACTCACACAATCCAAATTCTCCGATCACATACCCCAACTTCATTCAGAACACTCCACCCACTACAAACACAGAAAATTCATTTACAATCCACACAGCAGTACAGCACATCCAACACTGGGCAATTTCTCTCTCAACACCACAAACGTCATCTACATCATCACCTGCAAAACCTGCAATAAACACTACATAGGCGAAACACAACATTCCATACTCACCCGTTTAAAGCAGCACCTGTACAATATTGGGGAAGGCAGACTTCAGACTCCACTGGTCAGCCATTTTCAACACCACTCCCCCACTCATCTCATCATCTCCGGCCTGGAGAATAACGACCACTGGACCATCGGGCAGAGAAAGAGGGCGGAAAGGATTTGGATCCACAGGCTGGGGACCACCACGCCAGGGGGTCTTAATGCAGATTAGACCACATCTCACTGCCTCCCCCTGACGTGGTCGTCCCCTCTTGACCCACTTTTTACAGCCGTTTGGGGCTCTGGAATCCCCATAGTTTTAAACACATACTTGTTTTAACAGAACTTTGACTCCCTCAGGCAGGACGGCATCGAACCCAAAACAATAGCCCCCCCCCCTTTTGGTAAGTCCAAATTATTTTATACGTATTTTAGGTTAAAAGAATTATTTTACAGCGTATTTAAAATTCTTACTCATTTTATCCACTCATTTATTTTATATTAAACATTCTTAATCATTTTTTTATTTTAACTTAGACTGATTTTAAGCTTTTTATTTTACTCATACCTTTTATTATTCAATGTTTACTCACCCCTGTACTTGAGATGCCGTCCTCCCCGGGGCCCCATGCGGCCGAGACTGGAATTGAACCCGGGTCGCCCACATGAAGGCCGGCGTTATTGCCACGTCACCACCACTCCACAGATCCTTTTCCCCTCTTTTAATTTTAAATATAAATTTTATACTGTTTATACTTACCTTCCCCACAGCACTTACCTTCCACCCACCTGACGGCGACCTAGATTCGACTCCAGTACTCCTCAAATTAATGATTAGGTTTATTCCAAAAAATTATAAAATAAAATGAATACAGTGGGCGCCCTCTTCCTGCCCGGGGCTCTGCCTGGGGATCGAACCCTGGTCTCCCGGCTGGCAGACCTGGACTGGATCACCATCGCCACATACCGGATCAGTAGGCCTGTGCACAGAAAATGGACCCTCCATAACCTCTAACCCCAACCCGAACCCCAACCCTTACCCAGCCCGTGCCACTGATCTGGTCACCCACCCTATCTGCAACCTGGACAAAAAGAACGAAAAAGAGTAATATCATAAACACCTACCTGAACTGTGCACCATCTTCTTCCACAAAATCAAAGCATCTTGGATGGCTCTCAGCCTGGGGTCCATGGGGCTTGAACCCGGGCCTCCTGGGTGCAAGTCTGTGGCCCAACCAGTGGACCACAAGCAAACAGGTACAGCATCACACCTTTCCCATCTCAGTATAAATACTCACCACCACACCCTTTGAATACATCCAATCACCGACTTTCCCTCCAGAATGCCCC
Organism: Solea solea; assembly: GCF_958295425.1. Taxonomy (NCBI): domain Eukaryota; kingdom Metazoa; phylum Chordata; class Actinopteri; order Pleuronectiformes; family Soleidae; genus Solea; species Solea solea. The sequence goes on from NC_081139.1 coordinate 19,566, forward strand.
TATAACAACCCATCTTAGGCACACACTAGTCCTTTCCCTCCGAATATTTAATTAACACCACACCCCGACCAATCCCATTACACCACATCATTCAAACTGACACTTGGGGGAGGGACTTTGTCTCCCCCCCTCAACTGTCAAATACCAAATGTTTGTCACTCTCTGGTATCCCTCTGAGGAAGCAGTACTTCTGCGAAACGTCAGGGAACCTGGACTACTCCTATACTCTAGGCCCGTCCTCTTTTTTATTGAGCGAGTGATTTTACTCTTTTTAACCTTTTTATTTGGCTTTTATAGAGTATTTTACTCTTTTTAACTAAATTTTTAAACCTAATAAAGTTTGGTTTTTAAACTGGAGGTGGAGGGCTCTGCCAGCCTGACCCGGATAAGACTAACAACAACAAAGTCTGAGTTTTTAACAGCACCTCCTGGACCATCTGCGGCTGAGACTCTACTCTGGGACGACCAAATCTACATCTACGGCAACTAAGGTAAGAGCCTTCCACCACCATGCCACACTTCCACAGAGACGGGCCTACACATAGGAGTACACCTGAGAGTGACAGACATTCCACACCACAACCACAACCACTGATGTCCTTAAGAATACATACACTTACAGGACAACACATAGACACACACACACACACACACAACACTCCACTCACTCACCCACCCGATGCAGAAACAAGACACACTGCCAAACAACTGTTTAAACTCATTCAGGCCACACACCACAAACACATTATGGACACTGCAGTTTCAACCGGCACCTTCCCACCAGGGATGAACAGACAAGTACAACGCCTTACAGACTTTATCAAACCATCCACACCCACTACAGCCACTTACAACAAAATACACAACAACACAACCCGCTGGATGCAGAACACAATGCTTATCTTACAGGACCATTATCATACAACAATAACCTCTCTTCTCTCCACACCCCTTAATCCCCTGGCCCTTCAAATTGCCACTGGTTGGGCCAGGAAACGCTATGGCCCCAGGCTGATGCAGCAAACACTGCATTCAGTCCACCAACAACTACAGTCTCTACCACAACAAACCAGAACCACCCTCCATACTGCCCCCCCACCCCAGCACCGAAGCAGAAATAACCTGGACCTCACCCTCTTTACAATCCCTGAAGAAGACAGTCACTTCCCCAATCTTCCACCATCCCAGGCTCCCCAGAGACTCACAATCTATCAAGGCACCAACTCAACCACTGGAAATTCACCCTCCACTCCCACCTACGCCAGCCGACAGCCATCCAGGACTCCCCCCATGACAGACTTTTTCCCACCAAGCCATAAACCAGTCCAGAAGCCAGCCAGACGCACAGGCCCCATCATACCTCCACACCGGCAGAACCACCTAATCACCCGGCAACCCACCCCCGAACCTACCACCCACATCATTAACCCGGCAATAGAACCCAACCCAGCACCTGCCACCTCTACCCCGCTGCCCCAGAGGACGAAGAAGGTCACCTGGGGCCCCGTATCCACCAGGACCGACATCACGACCACAGCCCCTGCCTCACCCATATCCCCCATATTCCCCCTAACCCCACCAACAACCTCCCAGCCCAAGTCGCGGATCACACAACCCCCCTTCACCCCTGCCAACATAAAAAACACCCAGTTAGAAGTCAAGGTCCAGATCCACACCCCCAAGCCACCTGCCCGGAAACCCACACAGGCCCCAGAACTGTTATCCATTTCACTCAATAGCACCACTAATGTTTCTACTATCATTTCAGATAACATCTCTCCATTTTCCTCCCAGATAGATGATGCTGACGTCCCGGACCAGTCGGCGGTGCAGTTGTCCCCACCTCCCCTAAAAAACACACATGTGGAACAGGCAACGATGACAACCGGGTCCGTTGAAGTCTATTCAGACCAAAACGCCCCTACTGAGCCCTCCACTCATCTACCCAGGGGGACGACACTGCCCGCCGAGGAAGTCCGGGACGCTGGCTCATCAGCACCCCCGGTCCCCCACGACAGTGTTCCCCCATCATCGCCTCCCCCCTCCCCCCACCCCAACCCAGTAATAACACCGCCCCCAGCTCCCTGTCCACCCATGGCCTCTAGCCCCCTTTTAGATCACCCCACCTTCCCCCTCACCCCTCCAGCTGCTGCATCATCCCTCCATCGTCCCAACTACCACATCGCCCGCCCCAACAGAAAAATCCAGGATTGGTCCTTCAAACCCAGGAGGCCAATCCTGATCCTCGGAGACTCCAACATCAACCGCATCCCCGCCCACACCAACCCGCTCATTCAATTGGACAGTTACCCCGGGGCCAATACTTACCACTTCCTCAAAATCTGTGAAAAAACGATACCAAACCCGGACACCAAGATCGTCATCATTGCAATTGGTATCAATAATAAAGACCAGGACCCCAGGCAGACCTCCATCAAACAGTTCAAGGCACTGTTTAGGCTGCTGAAGTCTGTCTTCCCCACGGCAGACATCTATTTCCCAGTCATCAACTTCTCCCCCAACCTCACCCCCACCCAACAGAATAACATCACTACAATCAATAACAACATGGTCACTCACTTCCCATTCCTAACCGAAATACCTCACGACACTTTTTTTACAGAAAAGGACAATATTCACTGGACCCCCAAAACGGCCAAACTCATCTTTAACAACTGGTGTGCACAATTAAATTTATAGTCTCACCCAAAACCAAACTGGCCCCCGACTCACGACCAGACCTCACCATCCCCCGACTACTACAGACACCTGCCAGTAGCCCAGACCTGGGGTGGAACTCATCCAACAATATCTGCAACCTCTCCACATTATTCACCCCCTCACAGATACAGCTACAGCTCTTGGAGAGGGGTTTATCATTCATCCCACGCCCAACAACCTACGACTGGGAGGAACTTCAAAGGGACCTACACAAATATCACAGACGCATCAAATTACTCGACTACTTCCACCCACATTCTGACTTCACACCCTCACAGTTCTCCCACCCCTCACACTGGGAACCAGACTGGACCACCCTCGACAATAAAACACACACACTCATACATACAGACAGGAAATCATTACAGCGCTTTCGGCCCCCGACAGACGTCCCAGACAATCTGTCGGAGGCCGAACGCAAAGCACTCACAATACTTAAAAATAACCCAAACATTATAATAAAACCAGCGGACAAGGGCTCCAAAATCGTAATCATGGACAGACAACAATACCGGACAGAAGCTTACAGACAACTACACAATACACTATACTATAAACCTCTTGACAGTAGCATTCAGCCCCAGACTCAGACCAAACTCCGGACCATTATTCAGACCCTCTACAACAAAAAATTCATCTCATCTAAACAAAGATTTTACCTCTTCGGACCAGAACACCCTCGACCCCGCTATTTCTACCTACTGCCAAAAATACATAAGGAACCCCAGACCTGGACTATTCCCTTTGAAGTTCCTCCCGGCAGACCCATAGTCTCAGATTGCAACAGCACCACTTACAAAATCACAGAATACATTGACCACTTTCTTGGACCCCTCTCCACCACACACCCCAGTTACATCAAGGACACTTACCACTTCCTGGACATAGTCAGATCCATGGCTGTCCCCCATCAGGCACACCTCTTCACAATAGATATCAGCAACCTCTACACCAATATCAACACCACCCTGGGCCTACAAGTCATCTCCTCCATCTTCCAAAAACACCCTGACAAAGACCGACCGGACTCTGAATTATTACAACTACTGGAACTCTGCCTCAATAACAACGACTTTCTCTTCAATAACCAATTTTACCTTCAGGTCCACGGGACAGCCATGGGTCAACGATTTGCACCGTCATATGCCAACATTTACATGAGCGAGTGGGAGCGAGAAGCACTGGCCAAGTGTCCCCTGCAACCCACCATATACCTCCGCTTCCTGGACGACATTTTCGGCATCTGGCCTCACGACATCACCCACTTCCCGGAATTCATAAACATCCTGAATAACCACCACTCCTCCATAAAAATCACACATACCCTAGACCCACACACAGTTAACTTTTTAGACACAACAATATTCTTCCGGACTATAAACACCACTTACAAAACAATAGAAACAAAAGTATACTTCAAACCCACAGACACACACGCACTATTACACAAATCCAGCTATCACCCCAAACACACATTTAAAGGCATTGTCAAATCCCAAATCATCCGTTTTCACCGCATCTGCTCCATGTCACCAGACTTCCACCAGGCCACCAGTACCCTCTTCCACAGTCTCCGCAAAAGAGGGTACTCCAAACGCTTCCTAAGAACCATCAAATCCACAACCTTGGCCTCTCTCGCTCCAGCTCGCTCCACCCACCCACCCCAGGTCACTGGCTCCGGACTGCCTCCACCTCCTCCGCCTAAACCTAACCCCCTTCCCCCTCCTTATCCCACCCCCATCCCTCACCCTAATCCTAACCTTAACCCAGGGACGGGGATGGGGGAGGGGGGTCTTTATCCCAACCCCCTCCCCCACCCTAACCCTAACCCTGACCCTTGGGCTGAAGCGGGGGAGGGGGGTTTGTATCCCGACCCCCTCCCCCACCCAGCCCCTAACCCTAACCTCTCTACCCCTCCTCCCGTCACTGACCCCCAACCGAATTCTGTTCGATTCGGGGCCAGTGCGGGCTCCCCCTACCCCAGCCCTAACCCTAACCTAGGGGCTCCCAAGCCCCTCCCTAACCCTAACCCTAACCCGGTTGGAGTTGGAGGCGGCCCGGACCCCAGACAGAACCCCCCTGACCACACACCACAACCCGACCACACCCTGACTGACCCGACACGACTGGTACCTTTTATTTCCACCTTCTCCCACAGAATCACAGGACTCCACCGGACCATCAAGAGCAACTTTTCAATTATACAGCAGCAACCAGCTTTTCATAATCACAGACCCATCTCAGCTTACAGGAGAAACCGGAACTTACAAAACATACTCACACAATCCAAATTCTCCGATCACATACCCCAACTTCATTCAGAACACTCCACCCACTACAAACACAGAAAATTCATTTACAATCCACACAGCAGTACAGCACATCCAACACTGGGCAATTTCTCTCTCAACACCACAAACGTCATCTACATCATCACCTGCAAAACCTGCAATAAACACTACATAGGCGAAACACAACATTCCATACTCACCCGTTTAAAGCAGCACCTGTACAATATTGGGGAAGGCAGACTTCAGACTCCACTGGTCAGCCATTTTCAACACCACTCCCCCACTCATCTCATCATCTCCGGCCTGGAGAATAACGACCACTGGACCATCGGGCAGAGAAAGAGGGCGGAAAGGATTTGGATCCACAGGCTGGGGACCACCACGCCAGGGGGTCTTAATGCAGATTAGACCACATCTCACTGCCTCCCCCTGACGTGGTCGTCCCCTCTTGACCCACTTTTTACAGCCGTTTGGGGCTCTGGAATCCCCATAGTTTTAAACACATACTTGTTTTAACAGAACTTTGACTCCCTCAGGCAGGACGGCATCGAACCCAAAACAATAGCCCCCCCCCCTTTTGGTAAGTCCAAATTATTTTATACGTATTTTAGGTTAAAAGAATTATTTTACAGCGTATTTAAAATTCTTACTCATTTTATCCACTCATTTATTTTATATTAAACATTCTTAATCATTTTTTTATTTTAACTTAGACTGATTTTAAGCTTTTTATTTTACTCATACCTTTTATTATTCAATGTTTACTCACCCCTGTACTTGAGATGCCGTCCTCCCCGGGGCCCCATGCGGCCGAGACTGGAATTGAACCCGGGTCGCCCACATGAAGGCCGGCGTTATTGCCACGTCACCACCACTCCACAGATCCTTTTCCCCTCTTTTAATTTTAAATATAAATTTTATACTGTTTATACTTACCTTCCCCACAGCACTTACCTTCCACCCACCTGACGGCGACCTAGATTCGACTCCAGTACTCCTCAAATTAATGATTAGGTTTATTCCAAAAAATTATAAAATAAAATGAATACAGTGGGCGCCCTCTTCCTGCCCGGGGCTCTGCCTGGGGATCGAACCCTGGTCTCCCGGCTGGCAGACCTGGACTGGATCACCATCGCCACATACCGGATCAGTAGGCCTGTGCACAGAAAATGGACCCTCCATAACCTCTAACCCCAACCCGAACCCCAACCCTTACCCAGCCCGTGCCACTGATCTGGTCACCCACCCTATCTGCAACCTGGACAAAAAGAACGAAAAAGAGTAATATCATAAACACCTACCTGAACTGTGCACCATCTTCTTCCACAAAATCAAAGCATCTTGGATGGCTCTCAGCCTGGGGTCCATGGGGCTTGAACCCGGGCCTCCTGGGTGCAAGTCTGTGGCCCAACCAGTGGACCACAAGCAAACAGGTACAGCATCACACCTTTCCCATCTCAGTATAAATACTCACCACCACACCCTTTGAATACATCCAATCACCGACTTTCCCTCCAGAATGCCCCTATAACAACCCATCTTAGGCACACACTAGTCCTTTCCCTCCGAATATTTAATTAACACCACACCCCGACCAATCCCATTACACCACATCATTCAAACTGACACTTGGGGGAGGGACTTTGTCTCCCCCCCTCAACTGTCAAATACCAAATGTTTGTCACTCTCTGGTATCCCTCTGAGGAAGCAGTACTTCTGCGAAACGTCAGGGAACCTGGACTACTCCTATACTCTAGGCCCGTCCTCTTTTTTATTGAGCGAGTGATTTTACTCTTTTTAACCTTTTTATTTGGCTTTTATAGAGTATTTTACTCTTTTTAACTAAATTTTTAAACCTAATAAAGTTTGGTTTTTAAACTGGAGGTGGAGGGCTCTGCCAGCCTGACCCGGATAAGACTAACAACAACAAAGTCTGAGTTTTTAACAGCACCTCCTGGACCATCTGCGGCTGAGACTCTACTCTGGGACGACCAAATCTACATCTACGGCAACTAAGGTAAGAGCCTTCCACCACCATGCCACACTTCCACAGAGACGGGCCTACACATAGGAGTACACCTGAGAGTGACAGACATTCCACACCACAACCACAACCACTGATGTCCTTAAGAATACATACACTTACAGGACAACACATAGACACACACACACACACACACAACACTCCACTCACTCACCCACCCGATGCAGAAACAAGACACACTGCCAAACAACTGTTTAAACTCATTCAGGCCACACACCACAAACACATTATGGACACTGCAGTTTCAACCGGCACCTTCCCACCAGGGATGAACAGACAAGTACAACGCCTTACAGACTTTATCAAACCATCCACACCCACTACAGCCACTTACAACAAAATACACAACAACACAACCCGCTGGATGCAGAACACAATGCTTATCTTACAGGACCATTATCATACAACAATAACCTCTCTTCTCTCCACACCCCTTAATCCCCTGGCCCTTCAAATTGCCACTGGTTGGGCCAGGAAACGCTATGGCCCCAGGCTGATGCAGCAAACACTGCATTCAGTCCACCAACAACTACAGTCTCTACCACAACAAACCAGAACCACCCTCCATACTGCCCCCCCACCCCAGCACCGAAGCAGAAATAACCTGGACCTCACCCTCTTTACAATCCCTGAAGAAGACAGTCACTTCCCCAATCTTCCACCATCCCAGGCTCCCCAGAGACTCACAATCTATCAAGGCACCAACTCAACCACTGGAAATTCACCCTCCACTCCCACCTACGCCAGCCGACAGCCATCCAGGACTCCCCCCATGACAGACTTTTTCCCACCAAGCCATAAACCAGTCCAGAAGCCAGCCAGACGCACAGGCCCCATCATACCTCCACACCGGCAGAACCACCTAATCACCCGGCAACCCACCCCCGAACCTACCACCCACATCATTAACCCGGCAATAGAACCCAACCCAGCACCTGCCACCTCTACCCCGCTGCCCCAGAGGACGAAGAAGGTCACCTGGGGCCCCGTATCCACCAGGACCGACATCACGACCACAGCCCCTGCCTCACCCATATCCCCCATATTCCCCCTAACCCCACCAACAACCTCCCAGCCCAAGTCGCGGATCACACAACCCCCCTTCACCCCTGCCAACATAAAAAACACCCAGTTAGAAGTCAAGGTCCAGATCCACACCCCCAAGCCACCTGCCCGGAAACCCACACAGGCCCCAGAACTGTTATCCATTTCACTCAATAGCACCACTAATGTTTCTACTATCATTTCAGATAACATCTCTCCATTTTCCTCCCAGATAGATGATGCTGACGTCCCGGACCAGTCGGCGGTGCAGTTGTCCCCACCTCCCCTAAAAAACACACATGTGGAACAGGCAACGATGACAACCGGGTCCGTTGAAGTCTATTCAGACCAAAACGCCCCTACTGAGCCCTCCACTCATCTACCCAGGGGGACGACACTGCCCGCCGAGGAAGTCCGGGACGCTGGCTCATCAGCACCCCCGGTCCCCCACGACAGTGTTCCCCCATCATCGCCTCCCCCCTCCCCCCACCCCAACCCAGTAATAACACCGCCCCCAGCTCCCTGTCCACCCATGGCCTCTAGCCCCCTTTTAGATCACCCCACCTTCCCCCTCACCCCTCCAGCTGCTGCATCATCCCTCCATCGTCCCAACTACCACATCGCCCGCCCCAACAGAAAAATCCAGGATTGGTCCTTCAAACCCAGGAGGCCAATCCTGATCCTCGGAGACTCCAACATCAACCGCATCCCCGCCCACACCAACCCGCTCATTCAATTGGACAGTTACCCCGGGGCCAATACTTACCACTTCCTCAAAATCTGTGAAAAAACGATACCAAACCCGGACACCAAGATCGTCATCATTGCAATTGGTATCAATAATAAAGACCAGGACCCCAGGCAGACCTCCATCAAACAGTTCAAGGCACTGTTTAGGCTGCTGAAGTCTGTCTTCCCCACGGCAGACATCTATTTCCCAGTCATCAACTTCTCCCCCAACCTCACCCCCACCCAACAGAATAACATCACTACAATCAATAACAACATGGTCACTCACTTCCCATTCCTAACCGAAATACCTCACGACACTTTTTTTACAGAAAAGGACAATATTCACTGGACCCCCAAAACGGCCAAACTCATCTTTAACAACTGGTGTGCACAATTAAATTTATAGTCTCACCCAAAACCAAACTGGCCCCCGACTCACGACCAGACCTCACCATCCCCCGACTACTACAGACACCTGCCAGTAGCCCAGACCTGGGGTGGAACTCATCCAACAATATCTGCAACCTCTCCACATTATTCACCCCCTCACAGATACAGCTACAGCTCTTGGAGAGGGGTTTATCATTCATCCCACGCCCAACAACCTACGACTGGGAGGAACTTCAAAGGGACCTACACAAATATCACAGACGCATCAAATTACTCGACTACTTCCACCCACATTCTGACTTCACACCCTCACAGTTCTCCCACCCCTCACACTGGGAACCAGACTGGACCACCCTCGACAATAAAACACACACACTCATACATACAGACAGGAAATCATTACAGCGCTTTCGGCCCCCGACAGACGTCCCAGACAATCTGTCGGAGGCCGAACGCAAAGCACTCACAATACTTAAAAATAACCCAAACATTATAATAAAACCAGCGGACAAGGGCTCCAAAATCGTAATCATGGACAGACAACAATACCGGACAGAAGCTTACAGACAACTACACAATACACTATACTATAAACCTCTTGACAGTAGCATTCAGCCCCAGACTCAGACCAAACTCCGGACCATTATTCAGACCCTCTACAACAAAAAATTCATCTCATCTAAACAAAGATTTTACCTCTTCGGACCAGAACACCCTCGACCCCGCTATTTCTACCTACTGCCAAAAATACATAAGGAACCCCAGACCTGGACTATTCCCTTTGAAGTTCCTCCCGGCAGACCCATAGTCTCAGATTGCAACAGCACCACTTACAAAATCACAGAATACATTGACCACTTTCTTGGACCCCTCTCCACCACACACCCCAGTTACATCAAGGACACTTACCACTTCCTGGACATAGTCAGATCCATGGCTGTCCCCCATCAGGCACACCTCTTCACAATAGATATCAGCAACCTCTACACCAATATCAACACCACCCTGGGCCTACAAGTCATCTCCTCCATCTTCCAAAAACACCCTGACAAAGACCGACCGGACTCTGAATTATTACAACTACTGGAACTCTGCCTCAATAACAACGACTTTCTCTTCAATAACCAATTTTACCTTCAGGTCCACGGGACAGCCATGGGTCAACGATTTGCACCGTCATATGCCAACATTTACATGAGCGAGTGGGAGCGAGAAGCACTGGCCAAGTGTCCCCTGCAACCCACCATATACCTCCGCTTCCTGGACGACATTTTCGGCATCTGGCCTCACGACATCACCCACTTCCCGGAATTCATAAACATCCTGAATAACCACCACTCCTCCATAAAAATCACACATACCCTAGACCCACACACAGTTAACTTTTTAGACACAACAATATTCTTCCGGACTATAAACACCACTTACAAAACAATAGAAACAAAAGTATACTTCAAACCCACAGACACACACGCACTATTACACAAATCCAGCTATCACCCCAAACACACATTTAAAGGCATTGTCAAATCCCAAATCATCCGTTTTCACCGCATCTGCTCCATGTCACCAGACTTCCACCAGGCCACCAGTACCCTCTTCCACAGTCTCCGCAAAAGAGGGTACTCCAAACGCTTCCTAAGAACCATCAAATCCACAACCTTGGCCTCTCTCGCTCCAGCTCGCTCCACCCACCCACCCCAGGTCACTGGCTCCGGACTGCCTCCACCTCCTCCGCCTAAACCTAACCCCCTTCCCCCTCCTTATCCCACCCCCATCCCTCACCCTAATCCTAACCTTAACCCAGGGACGGGGATGGGGGAGGGGGGTCTTTATCCCAACCCCCTCCCCCACCCTAACCCTAACCCTGACCCTTGGGCTGAAGCGGGGGAGGGGGGTTTGTATCCCGACCCCCTCCCCCACCCAGCCCCTAACCCTAACCTCTCTACCCCTCCTCCCGTCACTGACCCCCAACCGAATTCTGTTCGATTCGGGGCCAGTGCGGGCTCCCCCTACCCCAGCCCTAACCCTAACCTAGGGGCTCCCAAGCCCCTCCCTAACCCTAACCCTAACCCGGTTGGAGTTGGAGGCGGCCCGGACCCCAGACAGAACCCCCCTGACCACACACCACAACCCGACCACACCCTGACTGACCCGACACGACTGGTACCTTTTATTTCCACCTTCTCCCACAGAATCACAGGACTCCACCGGACCATCAAGAGCAACTTTTCAATTATACAGCAGCAACCAGCTTTTCATAATCACAGACCCATCTCAGCTTACAGGAGAAACCGGAACTTACAAAACATACTCACACAATCCAAATTCTCCGATCACATACCCCAACTTCATTCAGAACACTCCACCCACTACAAACACAGAAAATTCATTTACAATCCACACAGCAGTACAGCACATCCAACACTGGGCAATTTCTCTCTCAACACCACAAACGTCATCTACATCATCACCTGCAAAACCTGCAATAAACACTACATAGGCGAAACACAACATTCCATACTCACCCGTTTAAAGCAGCACCTGTACAATATTGGGGAAGGCAGACTTCAGACTCCACTGGTCAGCCATTTTCAACACCACTCCCCCACTCATCTCATCATCTCCGGCCTGGAGAATAACGACCACTGGACCATCGGGCAGAGAAAGAGGGCGGAAAGGATTTGGATCCACAGGCTGGGGACCACCACGCCAGGGGGTCTTAATGCAGATTAGACCACATCTCACTGCCTCCCCCTGACGTGGTCGTCCCCTCTTGACCCACTTTTTACAGCCGTTTGGGGCTCTGGAATCCCCATAGTTTTAAACACATACTTGTTTTAACAGAACTTTGACTCCCTCAGGCAGGACGGCATCGAACCCAAAACAATAGCCCCCCCCCCTTTTGGTAAGTCCAAATTATTTTATACGTATTTTAGGTTAAAAGAATTATTTTACAGCGTATTTAAAATTCTTACTCATTTTATCCACTCATTTATTTTATATTAAACATTCTTAATCATTTTTTTATTTTAACTTAGACTGATTTTAAGCTTTTTATTTTACTCATACCTTTTATTATTCAATGTTTACTCACCCCTGTACTTGAGATGCCGTCCTCCCCGGGGCCCCATGCGGCCGAGACTGGAATTGAACCCGGGTCGCCCACATGAAGGCCGGCGTTATTGCCACGTCACCACCACTCCACAGATCCTTTTCCCCTCTTTTAATTTTAAATATAAATTTTATACTGTTTATACTTACCTTCCCCACAGCACTTACCTTCCACCCACCTGACGGCGACCTAGATTCGACTCCAGTACTCCTCAAATTAATGATTAGGTTTATTCCAAAAAATTATAAAATAAAATGAATACAGTGGGCGCCCTCTTCCTGCCCGGGGCTCTGCCTGGGGATCGAACCCTGGTCTCCCGGCTGGCAGACCTGGACTGGATCACCATCGCCACATACCGGATCAGTAGGCCTGTGCACAGAAAATGGACCCTCCATAACCTCTAACCCCAACCCGAACCCCAACCCTAACCCTTACCCTTACCCTAACCCTTACCCTAACCCTTACCCTTACCCCTAACCCTACCCTTACCCTAACCCTAACCCTAACCCTAACCCTTACCCTAACCCTTACCCTTACCCTTACCCTAACCCTAACCCTAACCCTAACCCTTACCCTAACCCTAACCCTAACCCTAACCTGGCACTTGGTGAAATTTTCGCATTGAATGGCGATTTTCAATCGGCCATAACTCCGCCCAGGAACGTTTGGGAGACTCGAAAACTAGTCCATTGGAAAGCCCGTGGCCACATTAGGGGGGGGACAAAAATTCAAGTCAATCCGAATAAGTCAGATTTTTACGGTTTTTGGGAAATAACTCAAAAACTACACGTTTGGTCATGGGGTGTTTTAGGCTGGCTAGGTGCGGCTCCTCGAGACGCATCGTTAGACACCTACCTCGGCTTTCTAGCACCTTCCTAACTCGAGATAAGTTCAGAATGACCGAAGAATTTTCGGTCATTTTTCCATATCTCGGCTTCCTTTTGTCCCACAATCACGGGGGTTTCACCAGGGGCTCCGGAGGGTGCCTAAATGGGGGGGCGGACGTTGGTTTGGAGTCGATCCCACCCTTCGTTCAAAAGTTATTCGCGGAATGACCGCAAAATGGTGGTTTTCATCCCTATACCTTACCCTAACCCTTACCCTAACCCTTACCCTAACCCTAACCCTTACCCTTACCCTAACCCTTACCCTAACCCTTACCCTAACCCTAACCCTAACCCCTAACCCTAACCCTTACCCTAACCCTAACCCTTACCCTAACCCTAACCCTTACCCTTACCCTTACCCTAACCCTTACCCTAACCCTTACCCTAACCCTTACCCTAACCCTTACCCTAACCCTAACCCTACCCTACCCTTACCCTTACCCTAACCCTAACCCTAACCCTAACCCTAACCCTTACCCTAACCCTAACCCATTTATTATTATCGCTATTTAGACGATATTTGGGGCGTATGGACACATTCAGAGGATGACTTTAAGATTTTCTTAAACACTCTTAATAATTACAATCCGTCTATTAAGGTTAAATCCACCATGGATCGAAATTCAGTAGATTTTTTGGACACAACCACATTTAAGGGGCCCACCTTTAATCAAACTAATCGATTGGACGTTAAAGTTTTTTTCAAAGAGACGGATACACATGCACTATTGCATAAGACCAGCTTTCACCCGAAACACACTTTTGCAGGTCTAATTAAATCGCAATTGTTACGTTTCCATAGGATCTGCACACAAAAAGAAGATTTTCAGAAAGCGACTAAAGTGCTCTTCACTGCTTTGGCCAGCAGGGGGTACTCTAGGTCCTTTCTTAGAAATTGTTACAAGAGGTTCCTCCAAATTAAACCCCAAATTGTGTCCTCTGTGGTGCCTTTCATCACCACTTATTCGGACTCCACGGTGAAGCTGGTCAGAGAAATTAAGAAAAACTTTGAAGATTCCTTTAAAGAAAGGGGAATCTTATATAATCACAGGATCATTGCTGCATTCAGAAAAAACAAAAATCTGAAGGATTACCTGGTAAAAGCCAAAATTCCTAAATTAACTGATCCCAAACCAAAGCCACTGGATAAATTCTTTAAACAACAAGTATGGGTGTCTAATAATAGAACCAAACTAATATACCAAATTGATAATAAGGGAAATATTAATTCCAAAAACTGTGTTTATATAATCATTTGCAAACAATGTGGCCTTAAATATGTCGGTGAGACTGGGAACACAATTCGTACCAGATTCTCACGACATAGACATAATATTTTAAGAAAAAAAGACATCCATACTCACCTGGTTAAACACTTTCTGCAGCACGGCTGGGATGCAGTTCAGGCCTCCGTCCTTGAATCTAACCCAAATTGGAACACGACCCAGAGACGGAGAGCCGAGAGGGTCTGGATATACAAATTAGGCACTTTAGTTCCACATGGTCTTAATGAGGCTTGGTTGTGATGCTACATAGGACTGGATGGAGTGTGCACGAATTTCGTCACTGCTTCGCAGTGACGAAATTCTTTTCCCCTTCCCCTTACCCTAACCCTTACCCTAACCCTAACCCTAACCCTTACCCCTTACCCTAACCCTAACCCTTACCCTAACCCAAAAATTCAAGTCAATCCGAAAAAGTCAGATTTTGACGGTTTTTGGGAAATAACTCAAAAACTACACGTTTGGTCATGGGGTGTTTTAGGCTGGCTAGGTGCGGCTCCTCGAGACGCATCGTTAGACACCTAGCTCGGCTTTCTAGCACCTTCCTAACTCGAGATAAGTTCAGAATGACCGAAGAATTTTCGGTCATTTTTCCATATCTCGGCTTCCTTTTGTCCCACAATCACGGGGGTTTCACCAGGGGCTCCGGAGGGTGCCTAAATGGGGGGGCGGACGTTGGTTTGGAGTCGATCCCACCCTTCGTTCAAAAGTTATTCGCGGAATGACCGCAAAATGGTGGTTTTCATCCCTATACCTACACCCTAACCCTAAACATAGCTACAAATTATTATTCTAATAATGTATAAATACTTACCTGGTTAAAAACCATAAATACTTTTTGAATAAAAATAATAATATTATTATTATTGTGAATACTTACCTTAAAAATGTGAAATACTTACCTGACAAAGAGTTCTATTTAATAGTTCTCAAAGAATTAATTGAATTTAATCTATGTCCAGGGGTGGACACTTGTGAACACATGTTTTTATATATGTACATATGTGTATATATGTATTTTCTATATTTATTTTTATGTATTAAGAGACGGGGTCTGTGCACTAGAATGCACATGTTGTTAATTATTTCATATATGTTCATGTGTTTCTGTGCACTATTGAGACCTGCAGTCACGAAGTTCTCCTCCAGAGGGAGCCAGTTGGCCCCGGGAGATGAATGATGTGTGATCCACGGGGGTATTTTGCCTGTCTGATTATTTTATGGACATTTTCTTTTACATATTATTATATAACTTAATTTGAATTTTGTATCCTTCTTGTTTTTGTAGTTATTCACATTTGCCCTTACGTGGATCCTCATAATGTATGTATATATGTATATATTTTTGAGTTGATTTATGTTGTCGTCATTTTTTCACACACATATACTTATGTGTGTCTCTCTCATTTGGGCACTAGGCCACCTGGTGGCGCTTCTCTCCCTTTTCTCCTGTGACGCGGGGCGGGGGAGGCGTCATATGACGCTTCTTCCGCCCCGCGAAAAAATCATCACACGGACACTGACAGAGAGAGTGTTCACATTGAGTTTTTGCCAGTGCTTATTTCAACAGCTTTATAGCCTGAAGAAGGTCCAGTTTCGACCGAAACGTTGCGTACTGTGTACGAGTGTTATCAGCTTTTTTGTTTTTAATAATAAAAAAGCTTTTGTTTTGAAGAGGAAGCCTTCGACTTCGTTCTTGACGCTAAGTTTGATTGACAGCTAGCCGCTATCGCGGCTAAAAACATTAGCTTCCTTTTCACCGCACACATGTACGGGAACGAGAGAGAAGATGACGACGATGACGACAGCGAGTTTATCGTGGTGAGACGGAGACGCGGCAGACAGCGTTCCAGAGGCGGTAATCCACCACGGAGATCCAGCGTCTTTTACCCGGGCCGTGAGCCGGTGCAACAGCGGAGTTATGCCTCCGTGACCAGGGGCGGACCACCGAGGCAGTTTTCCGCCGGACCACGCTACCCACGGCGTGATGCAGCGGCTTCAGCGACTCGGCAGCAGCACCAGAGCCGACCACGGTGGGCCGGTGAGTCACAGCGGCAGGATCGCCAGGTTTATTTCGACCGGGCACGACGTGCCGATGATGACGTCACACACTGGCAGGATCACCGGGTTACACAGCGGAGCTGGAGCAGACAGCGTGCGCCGCAGCGGCGTTACTACGACCCTCCTCCACAGCAGCGCTACCACGACCGCCCTCCACAACAGCGCTACTTCCAACATCAGCGGCGACAGGGTCAGCAGTGGCAGCAGCAGCCGCGGGGTCATCAGCAACAGCAGCGTCCGCAACAGCAGCGTCCGCCACAACAACAACAGGGGTTACCATGGCAACGCCCCCAACGGCAGCGTCCATGGCAACGCCCCCAACAGCAGCGTCCATGGCAACGCCCCCAACAGCAGCGTCCATGGCAACGCCCCCAATCTCAACGCCCCCAACCTCAACGGCCCAATCAAAGGGGGCAGCAATCGGCTCAGCAGCGCCCCCAACACACACGGCCACATCAGGTACCCAGTCAGGATCCTGATTTTGTTGAAAAGGTGCGGGTCCTCCACCGTATTATTAAGTCTGCTCACCACTTAAAAAATGTTTCGGGGGCGGACCCACCCCCAACTATCAGTAGCATGACTCTCACTCTAGCTACATTCATCAAACCTGCATTCCCAAGTGATGACACTATGGGGCGTATTGAGGGAAATGCAAAAAATTGGCAAACCACCTCAATTGACATATTAAAGGGGCATTATGAAACCTTAATAGAGGACGAGATCAAGAATCTGGCAGCGTTTTCTGTTGGTGAATGGAGAGGGCCCCTCCAGATCGCCTGGTCCTGGGCACAGAGGAACCTGGGGAGGCGATTGCTACCAGAAACTCTGCAGCAGACGGAGGCAGTAATTCTGGCACGCTTGAGCGAACTGCCCACAGCACCTGCGGTTGTGGACTCAGCCCCCACAGCCGCAGTTCAAGGTCCAGCGTCCACCTCTGCAGTCGTGGTCTCAGCCCCCACGGCTGCAACTCAGGCCCCGGTCTCCGGCTCTGCAGCTGCAGCCTCAGCCCCTGCAGCTACAGCGGCTCAAGTAACTCCTGTAACTGCAGACTCAGCCCCTGTAGTTACAGGAGCCTCAGCCCTAACTATCAGGGCGCAGGTTCACCAGGCAGTGGACAATCTCGCCCTTCCACGTGCTGCTGCAGCTCCCCATGTGACCACCATGATGTCCACAGCCACAATGACAGACCCCAGCCACGAGTGGAGTCCACAGCAGTCTGAAAGGCAGACCGAAACCCACACCCCCACCCCAGCTCCCTTCCACTCACCTGTTGTAGTGCCTCCTGTTTCCACAGCGACGACATCCTCGTCTGCTCCTCCTCCTGCTGCATCTGTAGCCCCTACACCAGCACCGAGGACCCAGAGGCGTATGAGGGAGGCTTCCAGCCTGAGACCAGCTGCTGAAACACAAACAACCGTGTTCACACCAGAACCCGAACAACGGCCACGCCCACCTGCTGCTCATTCCAGCAACAGATGTGTGTTATATGATGTGGACAGCATCTTTTCTCTGGCCACGGAGGGTGAAGACTCTAACAGTCCCACCACTACACCGATACAGCCCCTCCGGGCCCCCCCAGCCCTCCCACGCCCAGCCAGTCTTCCTACCAGTTTCCCACGGCTGACACCGACCACCTGACAGAGGACCCTGGCCGGGCTCATGGAGCCCCTCTCTTCGGGCAGACGCAGAGTTACTCGCCACATCAGCACTCTGCGTAAGATGAAGGACTGGCATGTCACAGTGAGGGAGAAGATCCTAATTGTGGGGGACTCCAACGTGTGCAGGTTCCCGCCCTTCCTGGATCAGCACCTGCAGGTGGACAGCTACCCGGGGGCTAACTTTCGCCACGCTGCGGCCCTGTTGTCCAGAGCCATCGCCATCACACCACCAGAGCTGGTTGTCCTGGCCTTTGGTTTAAACCACAGGTCACAGAGAGCTCACCTGGCCTCTGTGAAGCAGCTGCAGGCAGCTTTGAGAGCTACAAAGCTGAGATTTCCCCTCGCCAGAGTTCTTATCCCGGCCATCAACTTCTCCCCTGCTCTGCCACAGCATGAGAAGTTCAGTCTCCTGGCTCTTAATCGCCACATCCAGGAGCACTGTGACTTTATTCCACCTCTGCCGAGGGAGAAGTTCAGCACTGAGGCTGACCAGGTCCACTGGTCGAAGGAGACGGCGGCTGCCATGTTCAACCACTGGTGTGAGCATTTAAACTGAGGGTCCCCACAAACCTCTCCTCTCAAGTGGGGTTTAAGAATGTGTTGATGTTATGTGATTCTGTTCACTTGTCCACCCCACAGCTTGCTCTTCTTAACAGAGGCCTTACTTTCATCCCCACTATTAATATTAACAGTAATATCAGGCAACAGTCTAGATTCGACTTACAAAAATACCATAGAAGATTAAAGTTGGCAGCTTTCTATGGTGATGAGGGTGATTCCAGGCCCCCCCCTTTCACTCCCACATCTGATTGGGCCCCTCCCGATGCACAACTACCCCCCCAGGTTGTTAAGTTAATTAAAAAGGACTCAAAATATCTGGACCGTCATTTCAGGATCCAGCATGTGACTCCAAATTTGACAGGGGAAGAACAATTAGCACTAAAAGAGTTAATGAATAACAAAAATATCATTATTAAACCTGCAGATAAAGGCAGTGTAGTGGTAGTTATGGACCGAGTGCAATATTTGTGGGAAGGATATAGACAACTAAATGATAAAAACTATTACGTTAAATTACAAAAACCAATATATCTGGACACCATCCCATTAGTGACTAAAATCATCAATAAACTTCATGAGAAGAAGTTTATTAATTCGAAACAAAAACAATATTTACTCGGTGATCCAGAGCCCAGACCTAGACGTTTTTACATGTTGCCAAAGATACACAAGGACCCTGTTAAGTGGAGCAAGCCGCACATTATGCCTCCAGGTCGCCCCATTGTTTCTGACTGCAGCAGTGAGACCTACAGAACCGCAGAGTACCTGGACTTTTTCCTGAATCCACTGTCCACTACGCACCCTAGTTACATTAAAGACACGTATGATTTTATAGATAAAATTAAAAATGTAGATATTCCGGCAGATTCGATCTTGTTTACTATCGATATTGATAGTCTCTACACTAATATAGACATAAAGGAGGGAATTCAATCTGTGAAGAACATTTTTTCCAAAAACTATGATAAAAAAAGACCGGATAAAGAATTATTACAATTATTAGAGATTAATTTAATGCGAAATGATTTTGAATTTAATAATGAATATTTTTTACAAATTAAGGGCACAGCAATGGGCAAGAAATTTGCGCCCGCATATGCCAACATTTTTATGGCAGATTGGGAGGCAGGAGCCCTCCGACAGTGTGAAAAGAGACCCATTCATTACTATCGCTATTTGGACGATATTTGGGGCGTATGGACACATTCAGAGGATGACTTTAAGATTTTCTTAAACACTCTTAATAATTACAATCCGTCTATTAAGGTTAAATCCACCATGGATCGAAATTCAGTAGATTTTTTGGACACAACCACATTTAAGGGGCCCACTTTTAATCAAACTAATCGATTGGATGTTAAAGTTTTCTTCAAAGAGACGGATACACATGCACTATTGCATAAGACCAGCTTTCACCCGAAACACACTTTTGCAGGTCTAATTAAATCGCAATTGTTACGTTTCCATAGGATCTGCACACAGAAAGAGGATTTTCAGAAAGCGACTAAAGTGCTCTTCACTGCCTTGGCCAGCAGGGGGTACTCTAGGTCCTTTCTTAGAAATTGTTACAAGAGGTTCCTCCAAATTAAACCCCAAATTGTGTCCTCTGTGGTGCCTTTCATCACCACTTATTCGGACTCCACGGTGAAGCTGGTCAGAGAAATTAAGAAAAACTTTGAAAATTCCTTTAAAGAAAGGGGAATTTTATATAACCACAGGATCATTGCTGCATTCAGAAAAAACAAAAATCTGAAGGATTACCTGGTAAAAGCCAAAATTCCTAAATTAACTGATCCCAAACCAAAGCCACTGGATAAATTCTTTAAACAGCAAGTGTGGGTGTCTAATAATAGAACCAAATTAATATACCAAATTGATAAGAAGGGAAATATTAATTCCAGTAACTGTGTCTATATAATAATTTGCAAACAATGTGGCCTTAAATATGTCGGTGAGACTGGAAGCACAATTCGCACCAGATTCTCACGACATAGACATAATATCTTAAGAAAGAAAGACATCCATACTCACCTGGTTAAACACTTTCTGCAGCACGGCTGGGATGCAGTTCAGGTCTCCGTCCTTGAATCTAACCCAAATTGGAACACGACCCAGAGACGGAGAGCCGAGAGGGTCTGGATATACAAATTAGGCACTTTAGTTCCACATGGTCTTAATGAGGCTTGGTTGTGATGCTGCATAGGACTGGATGGAGTGTGCACGAATTTCATCACTGCTTCGCAGTGATGAAATTCTTTTCCCCTTCCCCTTACCCTAACCCTGACCCTAAGGTCGATGATCGATTTTGTGATCGTTTCATCTGATCTAAGGCCGCATGTTCTGGACACTCGGGTGAAGAGAGGGGCAGAGCTGTCAACTGATCACCATCTGGTGGTGAGTTAGGGTCATAGGATGGGGGAGGACTCTGGATAGACCTGGTAAACCCAAACGTGTAGTGCGGATGAACTGGGAAGGTCTGGAGAATGCCCCTGTCCGAGAGGCCTTCAACTCTCACCTCCGGCGGAGCTTTTCCTGTATCCCTGTGGAGGCTGGGGACATTGAACCTGAATGGGCAGTGTTCAAATACTCTATTATGAAAGCTGTAGTGGAGAGCTGTGGCTCCAGGGCTTTAGGTGCCTCAAGGGGCGGTAACCCTCGAACATCGTGGTGGACACCGGTGGTCAGGGAAGCTGTCCGACTGAAGAAGGAGTGTTTCCGGGATATGTTATCCCGGAGGACTCCTGAGGCAGTTGCAAGGTATCGACAGGCCCGAAGGGCGGCAGCCTCTGCTGTGGCAGACGCAAAGCAGCGGGTATGGGAGAAGTTCGGAGAGGACATGGAGAAGGACTATCGGTCGGCACCAAGGCGTTTCTGGAAAACCATTCGGGGCCTCAGGAGGGGAAAGCGGGGGACCATCCAAGCTGTGTACAGTAAGGATGGGACACTGTTGACCTAGACTGAGGAGGTAACCGGACAGTGGAAGGAACACTTTGAGGAACTCCTGAATCCGACATCTGCACCCTCTGTGGTGGAGGCAGAGAGGGAGGCTGATGGGGGATCATCGTCAATCTCCCTGAGGGAGGTCACTGAGGTGGTTAAACAACTCCGCAGTGGCAAGGCCCCAGGGGTTGATGAGATCCGCCCAGAAATGCTGAAGGCTCTGGGTGTGGAGGGGCTGTCTTGGATGACACGTCTCTTCAACATTGCGTGGAGGTCGGGGTCAGTGCCGAAGGAGTGGCAAACTGGGGTGGTGGCCCCCCTTTTCAAAAAGGGGGACCTGAGAGTGTGTGCCAATTACCGGGGCATCACACTTCTCAGCCTCCCTGGTAAGGTTTACTCCAAGGTACTGGAAAGGAGGGTTCGACTGGTAGTCAAACCTCGGATTCAAGAGGAACAATGCGGATTCCGTCCTGGTCGTGGAACAACGGACCAGCTCTTTACTCTTGCAGGGATCCTGGAGGGGGCCTGGGAGTACGCCCATCCGGTCTACATGTGTTTTGTGGACCTGGAGAAGGCGTATGATCGGGTTCCCAGGGAGATACTGTGGGAGGTGCTGCGGGAGTATGGGGTGAGGGGGGCACTAATTAGGGCCATCCAATCCCTATACGCCCAAAGTATGAGCTGTGTCAGGGTTCTCGGCACTAAATCAGGCCTGTTTCCTGTGGGTATTGGCCTTCGCCAGGGCTGCGCTTTATCACCAATCCTGTTTGTGATTTTCATGGACAGGATATCGAGGCGTAATCGTGGGGGAGAGGGGTTGTGGTTTGGCGGGCTTGAGATCACGTAGCTGCTTTTTGCAGATGATGTGGTCCTCATGGCTTCGTCGGCC
This sequence comes from Solea solea, assembly GCF_958295425.1. NCBI lineage: Eukaryota > Metazoa > Chordata > Actinopteri > Pleuronectiformes > Soleidae > Solea > Solea solea. Next base: position 42,182 of record NC_081139.1, read on the forward strand.
TGCGACCTTCAGCGCTCACTGGATCGGTTCGTGGCCGAGTGTGAAGCGGTCGGGATGAGGATCAGCACCTCTAAGTCTGAGGCCATGGCTCTTAGCAGGAAACCGGTGGATTGCCTTCTCCGGGTAGGGAATGACTCCTTGCCCCAGGTGAAGGAGTTCAAGTATCTCGGGGTCTTGTTCACGAGTGAGGGGACGAGGGAGCCGGAGATGGGCCGGAGAATCGGAGCGGCTGGTGCGGTACTGCATTCGCTTTACCGCACGGTTGTGACGAAAAGGGAGCTGAGCCGGAAGGCAAAGCCCTCGATCTACCGGTCAGTCTTCGTTCCTATCCTCACCTATGGTCATGAAGGTTGGGTCATGACCGAAAGAACGAGATCGCGGGTACAAGCGGCCGAAATGGGATTCCTCAGGAGAGTGGCTGGCTTTTCCCTTAGAGATAGGGTGAGAAGCTCAGTCATCCGGGGGGAGCTCGGAGTAGAACCGCTGCTCCTTCACGTTGAAAGGAGCCAGTTGAGGTGGTTCGGGGGAGGGAGGTATATCAGGCACGTCCAGCTGGGAGGAGGCCTCGGGGTAGACCTAGGACAAGGTGGAGAGATTACATCTCCACTCTGGCCTGGGAACGCCTCGGGATCCCTCAGTCGGAGCTGGTCAATGCGGCTCAGGAAAAGGAAGTTTGGGGTCCCTTGCTGAAACTGCTGCCCCCGCGACCCGGCCCCGGATAAGCGGAGGATGATGATGATGATGATGATGATGATGATGATGATGATGAAGTTTTTATTTTGGTAATTCATTCAGTAAGGGAGGTGGGCGGGAGAGAAGACAAGGGTTTGGTGGTGATATAGAGCTGGGTGTCATCAGCAAAACAGTGAAAGTGAATGTTAAATTTCCGGAAGATATTGCTGAGGGGAAGGAGGAAAATGATGAAGAGTCACCTCACACCTGAGGTGATGGGGGAGGGGATGGATTTAATGGACTTGAGCTGGATGAACTGAGTGGGGCAAGAGAGGTAGGATGTAAACCAGTTCAACGGAGTGTGGGTGATGCCAATGGAAGATAGTCTGTTGAGGAGGGTGGTGCGGCAGATGGTATCAAAGGCTGCACTCAGGTCAGGAGGATGAGGTTGGTGAGGAGTCCAGAATCAGCTGCCGATAGAAGGTTGTTGGTGATTTTGATAAGTGCTGTTGGGCGGAAACCGGACTGGAACTGTTCATACAGGTTATTGTGGGATAGGTGAGACTGGAGTTGGTAGGCAACTGTCTTTTCCAGGATTTTGGAGATGAAGAGTAAATTAGAGATAAGACGGAGGTTGCTCAAGTTGAAGGGGTCGGCACCAGGTTTTTTCAGAATTGGGGTAATGGCAGCAAATTTGAAGGCTGTAGGGACAGTTCCAGTGGTGAGAGAAGAGTGGATGATGGCAGAAATTAGGGGGACCAGGGAGGGAAGGCAGGTTTTAACAAATTGGGTGGGGAGGGGGTCCAGTTGATAAGTGGATGGCTTGGATTTATGGATGAGTTCAGTGATTTCTGAGAGAGTGGGGAGCTGGAAGGAGGAGAATAAATGTGTAGGTGGGTAAAAGTCAGCTGATTCGGGGGATTAATCCGAGGTGCTGGTGGATGTTCTTTTCAGTAAAGAAGGACATGATGGAGTTGCAGAGTGAGTGAGGGGGGAGAGAGTCCTGGGGTTGGGTGATATTGTTAAATAGGGAGAACAGTGACTTGGAGTTTCCTCTATTGGCAGTGATTATACTGGAGTAGTAGTGGGTTTTGGTGGTGGCAATGGAGTCCTTATAGAGCCTGATGTGGTTATTGTACATTTCCTTGTGAATAGTGAGACCATTTTTTTTGTAGAGACGTTCAAGTTGTCGACTTTTTCGTTTCATCAAATGAAGATCGGGAGTGAACCAAGGGGCGGAGACAATCATCAAAGACTCCAGTCTCCCAGCACACGGACTCTTCACCCTCCTGCCCTCTGAGGGCGCTACAGGAGCCTCCGGACTAAGACCACCAGGTACCGGAACAGCTTCTTCCCCACAGCTGTCACACTCCTGAACTCTGCCTCCTGACATCTGAACCACATTACCACTCTTGGACTGAACACACACACACACACACACACACACTGGTCAAAAACAACAAACACACACGCACTGGTCAAAAACAACAAACGGACTGTATCCTCATACACACAACAATAACCCTAACCCTGAACCACCACTTACAACTACAAACACTTACAACTACCTGCACCTTATATCTGTAAACTAATTTAAAACCTGTCAACTCTCATTGCACTACTGTAAAATACTGTATAGATAATCATGCTGTATACAATAATTGTTTATATCCCCTCATATTTATAACCATGTGCATAACCTGTTCATAGCCTGTACATTACTATAGTTTTTTAGCCTGTATATACTTAAACTTATAGCATATTCATATTCATTCAATATATTGCTAAAAGCACTTCTGGATGGATGCAAACTGCATTTTGTTGCTCTGTACTTGTGACATGTGCAATGACAATAAAGTTGATTTCTATTCTATTCTATTATATTCTATTCTATTCTAAAACAATGCAATACTCACTTATTGACGGAACCATGTGTAGACTCTGCAGACCTGAGAAGACGCAGGTATACAACCCACAATGTTCCTCACTGTCTGCTTTGTGAAGTAGAAGAGGTCCATTTCCCAGCAGAAGCAGGTCCTGGTCCAGTTCAGCTTGGCCCTCCCACTGGTTCAAGGTGCACATGGTCCTGCTGTTGTATCTTAACCCTTAAGAGTTCCTTTAAATAGAGGAAGATTTGATTCAAAGCTGCTAAATCGTTCAAACTGATTAGAAATTAGCATGTTAACTAGCACATTAGATAGATAGATAGATAGATAGAGTGGGGCAAGACAGTATTTAGTTAGCCCCTGATTGTGCAAGTTCTCCCACTTAAAATGATGACAGAGGTCTGTAATTTTCATGATAGGTACACTTCCCTCACACAGTAATACCTAATTTCACCAGCAGAGTGAGCAGTTGTTATACTTTTCTGATGTGAAAACGTCAGGTGACAGGAAACAGGTGAAGTTTGACCACAGGAAGAACTGATAAACTAACTAAATACATACATCAGTAAATCCAAAAAAATCAATAAAACTTAAAGTTTTTCAACTTAAATTTCAACTTTCTATTTCATAATCATTTTTATCTCATAATTATGATTTTTTTTAATCTCATAATTTAGACTTTTTTATCTCATAATATTACCTTTTTTTTCCAATGAGTATGACTTACTTTTAGGATCTATTTATTATCAAGGCTCATTTTGTATGGAAATGGGCATTTCAAAGACATTTCACACAAAAATGTCTTCTCTTCAAAAAAAAAAAAGGAAACGTTACTGTCAACGCAGGAGTCAAGATCTTTATTTGCTTGGATAAGCAAAAATTAAAATTTGACCAGAGGTCAAAACAAAACTCAGGGAGGGAGTAAACAGGCTCAAAAACACAGAAAAGAAATCTACAGCAGCCAAGCTGCAAAGACTAGAAAATAAACCTACAGCCTTAACTCGGGGAGGGAGCAAGCAGGCTCAAAAAACTCCTCAAAAACACAGAAAATAAATCTACAGCCAAACTGCGAAAACTAGAAAATAAAACTACAGACTTGCAGCAAAAAACCCTTGCTGCGACATTACAATGAACGGGAACCCTACGAGATACAAACACTTGAATCTATAGCTTGGTCTTCTCTGAATACTCATCTGTGATGCACTGACAAGGGGAGAGTGAAGCTTTTAAAGGTGCAGGGGTAATTATCACCAGGTGCAAGTGGTTACTAATCAACAGGGCATGGTGAAGACAGAGACAGTGAACACAGACAGTGGAAACCCATCACCAAAATAAAACAGGAAGTGACATAACAAAAACAAAAAACCTAACTACCCACACCAAACATAACCGCCGCTTCGTGACAATTACACTAACAACCATAAGCCTATTCTAGAACTAAGCTGTAAACAAGCAAATAAACAGGAAAAAAGTGAACATAACCGATTTTATGAAAGAGAAACACTGATTTCACTAAATTTACTTTTCAAAATTGAGTTGCTTTTGTGAGAAAATGTGATTCCAAAGCTCTTTCAAACTGTGCTGGAGACAAATCCAGGAAATCATGTGCGTGTCACATTTCAAATAAACCAGTTTTCCGTCATGAAATAACAAAAGGGTTTCCTGAAATATCAGAAGAATTGTAGTAGCGCAGCATTAGACCCTGATGTTATCAACTTCCATCAAAACCAGTCACAGATTTCCGTCAGTCGCGATAACTCAATCAAAAGTGCTGGAGAGAGGAAATGGAGAGAAGCAGAACATTAAGGGAAGAGTGCCAACAGTACAAAGCAATAAAAGGAGATATTAAAAAAAAAAATCACATTTTCTAACAGCTGCTGCAGGAGCAGGAACTGTGAGAGAGTTGGCTCAAAGCTGTGAAGGACTAAAAACACAACAATAAAACACAACAAAGACATGATCAGACACTTTATCATTGTCATGTATGTACAGTAGTTTCATAGAGGACTCTTATTTTTCCTTGACGATTCCATTATAACATTGTAAACTGTTAATCTGCCTCAGCTCATCTCTGCCAGGGTCTAATCCTCTGTGACTAATAGCCTGGATATGAGGATTATTTGTTTCACCTGCTCAGAGTAAAAGAGAGGTGGGAGACAGAGAGAGAGAATGCTTTCATGGCATGACTTGTTCTTTTCACAAGGATTAGAGGCAGTTTAAAGTGTTCAAGTCAAGCCTAAAAGCACATGATACTTTCACTTATTTTAAGTAGGGTTTTTTTCCTGCCAATTTTTCTGGCAATATTTAGGACTCTATAGTGTAGAACTGTTAATGTATGTTCAATAAAGTAAAGTTATAAGGATGTGTCAAAAGGATGAACTGAATTAAATGTTTAATCAGATACTGTAGATTCCAGGTCATTTTGGCTTAGAGACGCAAGGAAACACAGATATAAGACTAAAATTTTACATTAAGCCACACATGAAGTGTGTATACTTATTACTAAAATCAGACTTTAGAGACCATTCCAGTTGAAGGAACTACAAGGACTACAGCTAGAACATCACCAAAAGCTCCAACTACCATGGATTTAAGGTTACGAATGATTGGTCAGAGAGTGTCATCACTGGACGAGTCGTGAGCGTGACGTCCGACACAAGAATCAAAGCGAACAATGCCGAACTGTAGATCAGTTAAAAAGACTTAAAAATCACATCTGTTAATCCCTCACACTACAGGATAATTTGGTCCAATAATCTGTTCAAATCAGCCTAAAAGCAGAAGACACACATTTGTTAATATTCAAACTCCTCGGATCGCCCAAATAGCGGAGCCGGAAAATTCTCCACATCTGACCACAATAAAGCTAATCCCATTAAACGACTTCTATAGTAAATAATATGCAGTGGGTTTCCTCAACTGGTTCTTCACAATGTAATCCCATCAAAAAAGAGGAGAATGTGGTTCTTTCTTTGCTTAATTGTTCCAGACACTTTCACTTATGTAGTTTCCACTTGAGTGTTTGTGGGAGTTTTCGGGGATCAATAAAGAGCAGAACAGTAGTTGAAGAGCCAGGCAGTCGTGCGATTAACATTTGCATTGTGTCACAGCAGCTACAGCACTTCAAGTGTGACGGAAGTACGGAATCCCGGAAAGGGCGAAGGATATTTGGGATTTAGGAGCGTTCATTTCTTATTTCTCCTTTTGGGGAAAGAAATTGAAAAATTAAAAAAAATTGAAAAATTTTTTTTTTTTAAATGTTATTTATTTTATTGCATACAAAAGTGAGTTGTTTGTAATTTTTAGGATTTTTTTTTCTTTTTTTCTTGAATTAATATCATACTAAAAATATTTTTTCACTTTTTTTGGGACATCCCCCTCCAAAAAAAACATTTTTACAACCTTTTCCCTAAAAAGAGAGAATAAAACATAGAAGTGAATGTCATAACGTCGAGAAAAGAAAAAAGAAATTAGAAAAACATAAAAAAAAAAAAAAGGTTTGAGATTGTTTTTTTTTTTACTTTTTAAAAAAAATTATTTATTTTCTTTTTGGGCAAAAAAGAATGACATTTTTAGGGGAAAAAAAAGGGGGAAAAATACTCTTTTACGACATTTTTTAAATATTTTAAGGAGGGAAATGGAAAACTATTTTTGTTTTCAAAACATTTTTGATGCTGTATTTTTCCAAATTAGTTTTTCTTTTATAAAGCAAGTAAAACATTTTTCACTTTCCTTGACACAGAGGTTCTGCAGTGTACGAGCCTTATGTGGCGCTATCAACCAGCCTGAGATGCTGTGGATGCTCGTCCTTCCTTAAAACCTTAAACCATTCTTTTTATCAATAGTTTTCCTGCTTTGTTTCACCATTTGACGACATTTTATGACTGGAAACTGAAGTTTGTGTCACTTTGCAAACTGCTTATTATCCCACATACCAAAGTCCATAGAGAAAATGAGAGATTTTACATCACAGCACACAGGAGTTGTTGATCCACTGTTGCCTCCATGAGTAAGATTTCAAAGTGTAATTTGGGTTAACCAATTATTAACCCTAACCCAAAGTGTAGTTTGGTATTTGAAATCCACAGTTCAGGTTCACCTAAGTGATACAAACTAACCAAAGGTGGCAGCAGTAGAGCAGCAGCTCCTGTTTCCCTGTGAGCTAAGAATGTTGAATATTTTTCTATGGACTTTGGTGCAGGCGAGGGAGCGGTTTATAAACTTCACTTTTCAAGTGAAATAAAGCAGCAAATATATTCTTAAAATACAAAATTTCAGTCCACAGCTCGATGCAGAGTCCCTCCAGGTCAGAGATGAATACATTGTTTTTTAAAGGAAGCACTCTTACACACAAGATAACACATATAAGAGCAGGTGCAGCCATTTTATGTGATGGGGGGGTTTGAAGGTAGAGGAGGAGGAGCTTACGGTGGTAAAACCACATCACATAATCTCCAGTCCTGGTCCCAGCGGTAGTATATAGTTCATGAGCATGTTTATGGGGATCAATACGAGTGTAAGCTACACGGTGGGTGGCAGGAGAGCGAGCAAACACACACACACACACACACACACACACCTGCATCAGTAAGAGTGTTGTTTTGTCTGGAGGCAGCAACGGCCTCACAGTAAAGGTTATACTCCATGTTCTGCCTGGAATGAACTGTTATTAACTTTTATACAAAACATTTTTAAAGTTAAGGCAGGAGCTGCATATTTTTCCAAACCTGTAAAGGTAGGACAATTTTAGAATATGAGTGAATAACCTACAGAAATATGACGGTAATGTGCTACAATCAGTATTTATATGATCACTGATATTATACGACATGATGTTTTTATGGATTAATTAAAGCTGACACAACAGTAACTAAGCATGTTAGTCCTGTCAAGTCTTTAGCACATGGGGAAAATAAAGAAATGATGCACATGTTTACTGGAAATGTCTGTAATCTGTCTGTAATAAATCAAGGACAAAGCTGGGTATGAGGTCAGTGTCCAAAGAAAATCCAACACCATGACTGAGACACGGATATGTCACCTAAAAGTTTGCCCTTAATGTCTTTAATCTGGAGCAAGTAAAGGACAAATTTAGGTATAAATACTAATGTCTAAAGAAAAGAGTCATTAGATTATTAGATTATGTATGCTGGCAGGTACGTAAATAGTTCAGAAAAATATGATAAAAAAACTCAAAATATATCCTCAGATTTTTAAAGCCTTATCCAGAAAACAAAGTAAAACAAACAAAACATAAAAACATAAACTACATATAAACCCCCACCATAAGTTTTAAGACCACTCATTCTTCTCAAAACCAAAATCCATAATAAGAAAATCAACATTTTAGCTCATGGAGACAACACTCGAATCCAAATTAAAAGGCACAGAAAAGGTGGTTTTTTTTAACTCATATTCTAAATGAAAACAGTCCCAGAAATGATGAAAAAGTGTGTTTTTTGTCTTAAAAAATGGTTGTAGTATAATCTACAGGAGTTTAATGAAGTCTATAGTCATTTCATAGACACTGCACTGTATTATAGTGATGATTTTAACTCATATTCTTAATAGAAAGCATGTATAAGGATAAGAAATTATGAAAAAGTGTGGTTTTCTGTTCCTAAAAAGAGTATAATCTACAGGACACCAGTGAAGTGTGCAGTGATTTCTACCTTGTATTCTGATGACCATAAATACCAATATTCTGAATTATTAATGAATATTAATTGCCAAAAGGTACAAAAAGTATGTTGTTGTTTTTTTCAAATAGATGATGTAGTATAATCTACTGGAGACTTTGGAGATATGCTCTGTATTATATGTTATGAACTAGTTTTGTAATTAAAAACTGACAAAAATTCAGAGCAAAAACGTGTTATTAATATGTGACCCTGTGATTCTTTTTTTCTTTTTTTCAGTTAAATTCCCCTCTAAAAAATGAAAACACTAGAAATACAAGAGAGGTCAAGGTTCAGGCTCATTCCTACAGGACATGGCCTGCACCTCAGGTCAACAATATTTCCAGCTACAGTCGCAGATTATTTCAACAACACAAGGTTTTCTCACTGACTGATAACAAGAGAAATTCGACAAATTCGCTGAAATACGATAGTAATTTTGGTGAAAGCAACAAATTCATGACTGAAATGACATGAAACGAGTCCGACAGGGAAAACAGGATGTGGCACATGCGGCGTTTGTTCTCATGTTTTTCATTTCCTGAAAAAAATAAATGGCATTATGGTGTAGATTTTCCCTTTCAAATTAAGCTTCACACCACGGGGCGATACATGTATCTGGGTTAGTGAGCCACTGAGACTGACGACACGTGCTCCAGTCTACACGGGGGGTTGTTTTTCTCAGAGGTTTACAAACCTGATAATGAGAATCTCTGTCCCTACAAGAAAATCCAGTCATTACAAATGACAGTGATAATGCAGATTCACACACATCTTGTTAATACATGTCTCTTTTAAAGAGTTTTTTGAAGGGAAGGGTAGCAGAAGGCACACATGATATCTCTGATATCTTTGTATGACAGCCTTCTTTGACGGGGAAACTGACGTTTGTGTTGTCTATCTCCCCACACCAAATTCCATTGAGAAAATCAGCGATTTTACAGCACAGCAGGCAGCAGTTGTTAATCCACTAATGTATCCATGAGTGAATTCAAATGTGTTATTTTTATGACTTCAGTGTCTGAAATCCTTCATTCGCGCTTACATCGGTGACACTAACTTGAAAAATGAGGCAGCAGAAGCTCCTGTGTCCCTATGGGCTAAAATCACTGATTTTCTCAACGGACTTTGGTGTAGGACATACATATTTCGGTTTCCGAACCCTAACCCTAACCCTGGAAAAAGCTGTCTAGTGACAAGATAAATTGACAAAAACATATTATAAAGATATTTGTGGCTTTTTGTTGGTGATTCCTTGTGTCCCAGCTGGTTTACAATAAGAGTAAACATCTCTGTCACTGGTTAGTTAGGGGTGTAAACTAACTATCTATCAGAACATCATACAATTATACTTCAGAACTATCACTTTAAACTATACACACATAATTGCTAACAAGTTTGTAAACCGCTCAATCTCCCACACCAAAGTCCATAGTCTCATAATCAGCGTTTTTAGCTTATGGGGACACAGAAAGTTCTGGTCTACTGCTGCCAAGTCTGGTTAGTTTGTGTCACTAAGGTGTCTCTGAACAATGGATTTCAAAAACAGAAGTCACAAAATAACACATTTAAACATCACTTAGGCAGCAGTGGATCAACAGCTCCCGTGTGCTATGATGTAAAATCGTTGATTTTCTCTATGGAGTTTGATACAAAAGAGTAAGTGGTTTACAAAGCGACACAGACTTCAGTTTCCAGGCAGGCAATTACTGTCTAACAGCAGGAACGAGTGATAAACCTATATTTAATACCTTTTGTGAGGTGGCTAAAATCATTTTTGTCTCCCTCTCTGTTAATGAAGCCTGCACATGCATGAGTCGTTTGAGCAGCGGTGCCAAATTGGATCACAGTGAAAAGTCAGTGAAGACCTGTGGTGTGTCTGCAGACTGTGGCAGAAAAATCGGCCTCTGAGCGGAGAGAAAGCTTCCTGCTGAGGACAGTGAACGCAGCACAGCACAGATCAGTGTAACAGAGCACATGATGCTGCTGCTGTCGAGCTGCTCATGCTTTACTGACTGCTCACTGAAGTGGATCCAACTGCTTCCACAGTTATGCAACCTGCAACAAGCCCGGCAATCAGGTTTTCATGTGTATATGAATGGTTAGCCTAAGTGTAAATGTGTCTCGGGTTGGAATGCAATTCAAGATATTGAGAGCGAGGCATCAAATATTCACAAATCACCGCATTAAAGTGGATGTAAATGGCGTGAAAGAGTTGGTGTAAGAACAGTTGAAAGCACTTTTGTTGGACAAGACTCAGCTCTGGGAACAGCATGGCTGTTGACAGTGGAATAATACCCCTCAAAGGGCTAATTCAGGTTTTTTGAAGTGTGGTTGCATAAGATATTGACACATAATGCTGACAACACTGTGGTTGCCCCCCACCCCCCGACCCACCGTGCTGAGAACCAGCTTGAGACGTCAATGTTTGCTCATGGCGTCCAGCAGAGACACATGAAAAACAGATGAACAAAAAGGTTGACCTTATTAAAATCTATGTCATCAAAAGTTAACGATATGTTTTCCACTTTATCTCACACACAAACCCCATGGAGAAAATCAGCGATTTTACATCACGGCACACAGACATCGTTGACCCACTGCTGCCCCCGTCAGTAAGTTCAAATGTATAATTTTGTGACTTGAGTGTGAGAGAGAGAGAAAGGTTAACTAACACCAGTTTCCTGCCAGAAAATGCTGTTTAATAGCAAGATAAAGCAGATAATGCATGTTTTAGGCTCTGTCAACGTACATGGGCATTGATTTTACTGAGTCCCTTGTTTTTGGCTTAATCTGCACCGATGATGCAGTAGAACAATGCAGCAGTATTTCAAAATCCTGAACCATCACTTTCAGTGTCACTCCAACCAAGCTCTGTCTGGTGGGTTTCAATTTCTCACCCTCTGTGGCCTTGAGAAGAGCCTTTTAAAAACATTTGTACTTGTATTGTTCAGTATTGAACACAGTTGTGGTCAGCCTGTAAACACGTCACTTACGATAGATTTAAGTAGTGGAGACAAAAAGTATTAAAACATCCATAAAAACTTGTCAAAACCATCACGACAGCGCAGTCCACATCTAAGCTCTCTGGTCAGATGTTCAGCATATTCCAAAAATGATCATTCTTTCCCATCACAATGCAGTTTGATGCACTGTTTTCCATTTTTTAAATGTTTTTCCTTGGCTTCGGCACAACTGTGTGGATAAAAGATACAGTTTAAAAGTCAATACATTCAAAGGGCCTCTTTTGTTGCGGCTCTGTTTTGAATTATTGTCCACTTCCTGACTCCCCGCCGTCGAATGTTCTCCCAGGCTTGTTCCCTGCGTGTTCGTGTGAAACCTTATACAGTCTTGACATACATAACTGGAGCAGAGTAATGACCGGGCACTCTTGGGTCCCGTGGCCCTCGCCCCGCAATGCTTCCTCAGGGGGACAACAATTTACTCAATCTCCCCCTACATCTACTGGACGTCTGCCAGGGACTTCATTCACCGCATGAAGCCAAACCTTTTACTGTTGTGGACGGTCCAGATGAGAAACACACTACCTCTGTGTGGATGGAAGCGATGGCAAAGTTTAAAGACAAACATGTACTGATGCAAATCCCCGCAGAGAAGATAAAGTTTAAAGTGATAGTTCAAGGGCAGCTGTACAGGGTACTGACAAAGTCCACTGAGCGCGCCCCCCAGTGCTGAGTGAAAACACGGCTGCCGGTGAGGACGTGAGGAAAAACAGGTTTCATGCAGAAACAGAGCTATCCCTACGTCTTTAAAACTTCTCTGTAAACATGGTTTTGTGTCAAGAGACACATGAAATCCCCCCAAAACGACCATAAATGCTGTAGTATATAAATATGTTATGTAATTTACTTTAGAACAACCCACAGGTGACCGAAGTGCTACACAAAATATCAACAATACAGACACACAGTACAGAAACAAAGACCAGAGCATAAAAATACAAAAGAATAAAAAAGTGTCACCACACGGTGGGGTATTAAAAGCCATTCTGAATAAATAGGTTTTGAGTTTATATTTGAAGAGGCCCCAGGTCAGTGATAACATGGGTGTGAGAGGTTATTCCAGGGCCTGCGTGGCCTGGGTCACCCCAGTGTTTATATCATGCAAGTAGGACGACTGCAAAGCCTTGCCGTGCTCACAAACAGTTAAATTGTCAGTTAAATAGACTGGAGCGAGGCCATTAGGGGACGCCAACATAAAGTGCACTGCAACAGTCAATCCTTAAGTTTAATAAAGGCGTGTATGGCCACCTCGAAGTTGTGACGAGTTAAAAAAGGGCTTCACTTTGGCCTGGCAGACGTATACCTGACAGAAACCTATCGTTACAACATTGTGTATTTGCTTTTTTTAAATTCAAATTACCATCAAATAAAACACCAAGGTTCCTATGATGTGTTTCGACCAAGTTGAAAGGTACGGTAAATAGTTTGTTGCGTTTCCATTAATCATAGTACCCAAATAACCAGCACCAACCCTTCCCCTTTTCAGTATCCCTCCTCTGTGGTTTTGTCACGCAGAGCCACCCGGCTCACTCACCCCAAACAAAGGAGGCACCTGAACACAAAAGACGCCTTGTTAGCCGCCGTGTGACAGCATGACAGGTATTTCAGGGCCGAGTCTGAGAGCGGAGCGCAGCACTACTGCTCAATTTCAGCTATCTGTCAGTGCACAGACCATGTGAGGAATGTAAATACTCTGTCTTATCCATGTTCTGTCACTCAGACATATTAATTCTCAGTGGCTTTTACTGTAGAACCACTGGCAGTATCAGCTGTCAGGTAATGGAAAAGCATTTTCCGTCAGATCTGGTTCTGGCTGTGAACCACACCCAGCAGAGATGTTGTCGAAGGTGTGACTGGTGACCGCACCAAGCAGTGACATCAGCGTTTTAATTGAGAACAGGCTGAGAGAGTAAACTTCACCTCACTGCAGAAAGGTGGGAATGTAAACTTAACTGGAGAACAGCAAAACCATTTTAATCCCAGGTTTAATGTAGAGTAATGTCCTGTCTGTAGACTTCTCAATGTTAATATATATGTATAGACATATATATATATATATATATATATATATATATATATATATATATATATTTATTAAATCCATGCTTCTTTGTGTGTGTTTTATTGTATTTATAAATACGTACAGATGAGAAAATGTCAAAAGGAAAGTAAAAACAATAACAGCAGTTTTTTCTGCTGTTACTGTGCCCGTGCCCATATAAATGCCCATGCTCAGTCTGAAATGTTGTGTACTTGCGTGTTGACCTTGCGCTCTGTGTGTGTTGCAGACTCTGTGTTGTGTTGCTCTGAATTATTCAGTTGTGCTTGAACATGTGATCTGACCCGAGTCACACAGTTAATCATCATGTATCATCATCATCATCATCATCATTGTCCTCCTTTCTCACCACTTCATTCTTTCCCATGATGCTCCTCTTGCCTGAGATGTTTACATTCATAACAGAATATGAAAGGAGGAGACTATAGTTCACAATAATGTAGTATTTTAATAAAGTAGACGTTGCGCTGTTTATGCATCATAGTCCAGACTGAAATTCATATTTTAATATTTTATTAACTTTGTACTCGCTCTCTCCACATCTGTTTTTCTTCTTTATCCTAATCCAGCAAGATCCAGACCTTTTGTTATTATTAGTAGTGGTAATAGTAGGAAGAATAGTAGTCATAGTAGTAGCAGTAGCAGTATACTCTCCTTTCTAATTCTGCAGGATCCAGATCCTTTTTTTTTGTTAAAATTAGTAGTAGAAGTAGGAGTAGTAATATTTGTAATAGTAGTATTAATAGGAGTAGTAGTAGTAGTAGTAGGAATATTAGTCAGAGTAGTAGCAGTAATAGTAGTAATAGTATTAATATTTGTAATAGCAGCTAGTGTAAAATAGTAGCAATAATTGTAGTTATAGTAGTAGTTATAGTAGTTTTTGTAGTAGAAATATTAGTCAGAGTAGTAGTAGTTGTAATAGTACTAGTAATAGCACCAATTGTAAAATACTAGCAGTAATAGTAGTGGTAGTAGTCGTCACCGTAGTCGTACTCTCTGTCCTAATTCTGCAGTGTGACTCTGTTGCTGCAGGATCCAGATCTGATGTTATTTTTTATGATAAGTGGTAATAGAAGAAGTAATAGTAATAGTAGCAGTAGAAGTAGTAATAGTAGTAGCAGTAGTAGTAATAGTAATAGTAGTCGTAGTACTACACTCTGTTGCTGTAGGATCCAGATCTGACACTATGAAGGCCATGTTATGTAGTTGGAGCTTCTTTCAATGAGGAAAGTGTATAAACTGTAAACATCAGCATTTATTTGCCGATTTGCTGCTTTTTACAAAGAGGAGGATAAAACAGTAGACATTTTTCCGACATCTTCTATAGTACCGGGTTATTGCTATCAAAATAAAAGCCTTTAAAGTAGTAAACTCAAACATTTCACTAGAAATTAAATCTCTGGTTAAACACAACAATAACCATTTCTCGTTTCTTGTGACCTGTTAATATTATAAATAGCAATATTCCTAACTGTAAATACTTTCCCCTTTTAACTGATCATGAATGAACTTATTTATTTAACTTAACATTTCTTAACAGGCCATGTGTGAATTTTAGAAGCCACCATTTTGTGAAGATAAAGTCAGTCATCATCTACCACTTTATCCTCTGCCAGAGGGTCGCGGGGGGTGCTGTGCCAATCTCAGCTACATCGGGCGATAGGCGGGGTACACCCTGGACAGTTCGCCAGTCCATCGCAGGGCCACACACAGATAGAGACAAACAACCATTCACTCTCACACTCACTCCTATGGGTTAGGGTTCCCCGGAGAGAACCCACGCACACACGGGGAGAACATGCAAACTCCATGCAGAAAGGCCCTTGTTCCAACCGGGGCTCGAACCCGGGTCTTCTTGCTGCAAGGCGAGAGTGCTAACCACTACACCACCGTGTGGCCCTGAAGATAAAGTTCCTCACCATAATTTTTCTAAACATTAATACTTGACTGCATACAAAGTATAAACTACTATGTTTCAATGTATCTGCATCAGTGCTCATCAATATTTAATGTGAGTGTATGTAGCACAGAATCCTAATCAGATTTCATTGTGAGCAGAACATTTTAAATCTACCATGGCTTTTTGCGTCTATCTGGAGAGAAAAGGAAAAACCATGGCAGCGCAGGCAAAACTTCTCATTTGTTATGTAAAAGGACACACGTCTTCATCAGAGTCCATCCTCTGCCTCAGGCTCAGAGAGTGCAGATTTACAAACAAACAAATAAACAAAACAAAACAACGCTCTGCTCTGCTCAGTTCGGCTGATCTCCTCCAGGTTCCTGCGGCTGATGGGAGGAGCTTTGGTTGGAGGAGAACATCTCCTGACACCATGACCCTCATGTCGCCCGCATCATCAGAAGCTGTGAGCTCAGGTGTTTTGTTGTGGCAACAAAGCTGAAACACATTCACCTGTTGGGTTAGATGATGTAAATGCCTGCGAACCTGCAATGACATGGTTTTGTACGTGTAAAACAAATGTGTTCAAGATGTGGGAATTTACACAGTCATTAAAAGACACGACTTTGCACTCGGCTCTTGAATAAATAAATCATTTCTGTACAAAAAAGTGACAATGTTTTGGGTGTATTTATAGTCTCCTCGAGCCACCGTTAAGGCTCTTTTCAGGAGATTGTATTTAGTTATTTATTTAATTATTCATTTTTTTTATCAGTGTATCTTGTGTATACTCAAACGATACATGCAGTCTCGTATGAAGTAACTAAAAGGGATACCAGAACATGACTTCAACAGAAGTTAAAGTCACTTTTTACAATATTACTTAAGTAAAAATCTTAAAGTTCTTGACATTTATGACACTGTACTTAAGTATCAAAGGTCATTTTCTGATGACAAAAAGTGAGGAGTTAGGATTGAGCATGGTGTCTCAGTGGTAGGGAGAGTTGTCTTTCAATTGGAAGGTTGTGGGTTCAATTCCTGGCTCTGCTAGTCTGTATGTGTCCTTGAGCAAAGACACTTCACCCCATGTTGCCCCTAACCTCAGCTCATCAACACTAGAAAAGCTCTGTATAAATACAGACCATAATATCTTCTCTTCTTCTGATTTTATTTGGTAGTAACGAGAAACAAAGATAGTTAGAGGATTTGTAGTGGAGGAAAAGTAAAAGTTGTATGTATGTATGATATGATATAATATGTGTAAGTTATTTTAGGTGGGAACAGGTGTGATTTTAGGTGAGTCAGCATTTTTTTCTTCTTTTACTCAAGATTGTGATTAGTTGGGTGTCAGGGTTCGTACCACAGAACTTGGATCCAAAATGCACAAGACGGAGTCAGATACGTGAAATCAAAATTAAAGGCTTTATTGCTCTCTCAAAAACATGAACAAAAAAGAATAGCACAGGCAAGAGAAAAGGCGAGAAAACAAACCTATAACTAGAAAATGAAAACTAGATCAACTTGGATCGTAACTCTAAACATGAAAACATAAACTAGTGATGTTACGAGATGTGCTGAGGCTTCAAAGCGTGTGTCGAGTAATAAAGGGGCGTTTCCGCGAAGCCCGTCTCGAGGCTTGCTTCATTTAGGGGTGGAGCCAAAAATGATGATGTCCGAAGCCTCGCTGCCCAGCTGTACCACGTGATTGCTTCGGGAAGGGGTTCAGATTTTGTTGCACAACCTGCCATATTATGATATTACCATTTTGGGAAAATTTACACACACAGAGTACATTCAAAAAAATTATTATACACATATGTGATAATTTATGTACAGAAATTATTTGGTCATACATATTTTGTAATTCATAGTCATTCCCAACAGACATAACAGACACAAAAATTCAATGCATCACACATTATGTGGTTCAGATACAGCTGCCTGTGATTATAAACTTGGCAAGTAGGTGGTTTCTTGTGCACGTGAAGCTTCAAAAAATGAACCCTTTCTCAAAACAATTGGCTCAAGTGGTTCAATGCCTCATGACGCTTCATCTCACCATCACTAACATAAACTAGATCAACTAGATCCTAAACTCTAAGCATGAACAAGGCGACGATTAACATGGAAACAAAATAATGCACTGACAAAGGACAAAGGGAAATGAGTAGCTTAAGAAGGGGAAAGGGAAAAGGGACCAGGTGCTGACAATCGGAATGACACCAGGTGCAAATACTCAAGGTAATCAGACAAGACAAGGACAAGGTAGTTGAGGTGCAGACTGTAATTTTCTTGTTTTTATTATAATTAATATTGTTACGATATCACTATGTGTAGGTTATTTAGGTGGGAACGCTGAGTCAGCATTGTTTACTTCTTTTACTCATCATTATTGGGATTAGTTGGGATTGCTGAGTCAGCATTTTCAACTGTTCCTCTATGTCCCCCCCCCCCCGACTTCTCTCCGGAACACGATAAACTCTGAGGCGACATCACTTCCGAACATGCGGCGTTAAACCTCCCAGAGAAAATCCTGCTCGTGCTCTCTGCCGTGTTTATATCAAAGTCGCGTTGGTGCTGAACCTGTGCAGCGTCCACGTCCAGCTGATGATTTATCATCTTGGATCATAGCCAGCTCCCGGGGAATTTGTGCTGATGTGAATTTAGGCAGTTTGAGAGCAAAATGTGCTGAATAATGTGTACAATTCACTCAATGTCTCGTTCCTGTCCCCGGCTTCTGGACGCACACACACACACACACACACACTCCTGAATCTGATTTAAACACTGAGTAACGTTCGCTTAGGGGGACATTTTTTTTCCTCATGATAAAGAGAGCTAACTACACCGTGTCCCTCATTAATTATGAAACTGTGTCTCTCTCTGCAGCTCAGTCGTATAATGTTATAGCCTTTTTTGTCAATGTAGCAGAGCAACACGGGCGCTGTGCTGCAGCTTTTTCTCTTCTCTCTCTCCTTCACTCTGGATTCTGATGAACGAGGTGTTATCAGGGCGCAGAGGTAAAGTAGATTAAAGTGACAGCTAAAGCAGAAAAATCACCCTCCTTGTTTACACAGCGATACGCTGAGCAATGAGCACGGATAAATCGCGGGGGTCAGCGAACATGACTCGGCAGGGAGTTACGGCACAGTGAAATGAAAGCTTCATGTGTTTTGAATGAATGAATGATGACGCAGGTGCTGCTTTTTCCCAATGCGATGTCATAGGAAACAGAAAACAGGTTATAGAATCACACGCTTACATGTTACAAGCATCAGCGTCACTGGTGTAACTCTTATGATATCACCATATATGGGTGCTTCAGTTTGGACTGCTGAGTCAGCATTTTCAACCGTTGTGTTCTTGTTTTGCTTATGATTATTGCTATTTGTTATTACTTGTTAATGCTGACTCAGCATTTCCAACTATTGTTTTCTTGTTCAATGTATAATTGTTAATACTGTCATGACATCACGATACATGGGTGCTTCAGTGGTGAATGCTGAGTCAGCATTTTTAACAGTGGTTTTCTTGTTTTGATTATGGTTATTATTATTATTATTAGTATTATTAATACTGTATTAATATCAATATCTGTAGGTGTTTTAGTTGGGATTGGTGACTCAGCATGTTCAACAGTCGCTTTCTTGATTTGTTTCTTGTTATGATGTCACTGTCTGTGGGTGCTTTAGTTGGAAATGCTGAGTCAGTATTTTTAACAGTCGTTTTCTTGTTTTGATTATTGTTAATACTGCTATGACAACACTGTCTTTGGGAATGTGTCATTCTTTCTAACTATTGCTTTCTTGTTCTGCTTATGGCTGTTGTTATTTTTAGTTGTTATTGCTGAGTCAGCATGTCCAACTGTTGTTTTCTTGTTTTATTATTTTTTAATAGTTGGGATTGCTGAGTCAGCATTTTTAACAGTCGTTTTCTTGTTTTGATTATTATAAATACTGTTACGATGTCACTCTCTTTGGGAATGCTGAGTTGGCATTTCCAACTGTCGTATTCCTCTGTATATCTCGTCCATATTTCTGTCAGTTTTAACAACTCATACGTCAAAACTGTTGACGTTATTGCTAGTATTTTTAAAATCTTCAGATTTAGTTTGAATTCTTTTGACATATTTAACTCTGAGGAAGTTAATAAAGAGCTCACATTTTCTGGAGAAACGTACATTGTGTAGTTTATGTTGTGTTTATGTTGTCACTATCTTCCTTCTCTTCTCTTCCTTTTTTATGACTATTTGTCTTTATTACTTTGCTTCTTTACTTTATCAGGTCTGAAGTTGTAAGTTGTGTTTGTGCTGATTACTTTGTTTACCTGCTAAAGTGTTTTATATTTCCTCTCTTTGCCACTCTTTTATTTTGTAATTGAAGTGTCCTGGATTCACTTCATGTGGTTTATCCTAATAAAATCTAACATGATAGGTTTACCCTAAAACCTTTTTTGTTTCTTGTCCCATTTATCTCAACCCATTAAGAGTTCCTGATAATCAAGAGGAAAAATGGAGCTCAGTGAAATATTTATATTCACTGTCTGCAAAGATGGAGATGTGAAACGTCAGAGGGAAAGTTTTTAAACACAGAGAAGCTTTGAATTTGTCTGCAGAAGAAAAATGTTTCCTCTGAGACGGAAGACAGAAGACGGACGTGCTAAAGGTCACATGTCGCACCACGTCACATTATACTGTCCTCAGTGTTTCCAATGTGTGCTTCATTTAAAGTGGAACAGCCATCGATTCTTTCTTTCTTTCTTACTTTCTTTTTGAAAGTTGTCGTGAGGGAACAAAAAGTTGTTGCGAGAGAAAAAAAAGATATTTTTCGAGGTAAAGCAAAAGTTATTGCAAAGGAACGCAGAAGTTATTTACAAAGAAAGAGAACGGTCTTTGTGGGGAACGCAAACAATTTGCGAAGGAACACAAAGTCTTTGTAAAAGAACGCAAAAGTTGTCATGAGGAAACAAAAAGCTGCTCTAAAAATGTCCCTTCCCTCTGTGCAAAGCAGTAAAGTCACTTAAATCAACTGTTCCTCCTGATTCTGTTGCTCAGTTTGAACGTCAGCAGTTCATCATGACTAAATTTAATTGGCTGAATGAATTTATTTGCATGATCATGCAGTTGAACAGGTGTACCTAACAAAATGGCTGCTGGTTGGAGGTAATAGTTCTGACGTAAGACATCGGACCATCAAAACATCGTCACTAAACTAAAATGAGAAGCGTTGAGCGGTTGCCCGGCAACTACAGACCACCCGGCCTCGGCAGTCGAGCATTTGACGGCTACATTATTTCTGTCGGCCGTGAGAGTCACTCTGTCATGTCTCGTCACGAACATCAGGCTGAGTGAATCTAAAATAGTTTGTGATAAACAAATCAGTCATCTGTGCACACACGTGTGTGAGCTACACACACACGCACACACATCTGTTCCATGTTATGAAGGAAGGAGCTGACTTTGATATCCTGCAGAGACGTATACATTATTACATCATGTGTAAACAATTACTTGATCAATAATCGATAATTAATCGATTACTAGGTTAACTGTCGACTATTTAGACAAACGATTCATCGTTTGAAGTTATTTTTAAAGGATTTAAACCAGTTTCTCTGATTTTTTCAGCTTCTTAAATGTGAATATTTCAACAAAGAAATCATTCAAACTGAGTAATTTTTGGTTTGAGATCTACATTTTATGGACTAAACGATTACTTGAATAATAAAAAAAACTGATTAAAACGACAGATTAATCGATTATTATTATTATTATTATTTTTTAATAATCAAATTAATGTGTGTCTGAACGTGTCTGAATTCAATTACTTTTTCAGTATGTTATGATTATATTTCCAGAAAGAATATGGCTATTTTTTGTGAAGCTGAGCTGGATTATCCATATGTCATTAAACGCATCATAGCTCCGTGGACCTGCTCTAGTAGTATTGCTGGCCTTTCGTTGAAGCTGCCATTTCCTATTTGGTTATAACTTTGACTGACGTGTGTCGTCAGCCAAGCAAAATTTGATGCATAGTGACAGAACGCCCCAGGCCCAGTGATGTCATCAACGACTTTGAACCTTTGGCGGGTTTTGAAGTAAGCTATGGCCACTGCATTAACACCACTGATCCATCATGTTCCTGATCTCATTCGTGTGCACTTTTCACGCCGATCGTTTGGAGAAAAGAAGGAAATTATTTCAAGAGGAAGACCTACACCGAAGAGGTACATCATTTACGGTAGTTGGAGTGTTAATGATAAATGTTTAACATTTTTTAGAAGTGGTGAGGACAAAACTGTTGATCATAAATAGGGCCGGGGACGTGTTCCCCGCGTAACTAACGCCTATGCTTATGTGGAAGCTTGTTTTTGTGTCATATAGTGGCTTATGAAATTGTGGTTGCTGAGTGACATAACGGAAGATGTGGTGGTAATGATGCAGTAGCCTATAGACGCGTAGGGGTGTGCGTGTGCGCTATGGTTGCTGCAGATCAACTGTCTCGTGAACATAGTGCATAATAGTGTGTTTTGTATGTGGTTGTGTTAGTGCTTGTTTTTTTTGTTTTTTTTACTGAAGGCCCTGACTGAAACCCCACAGTACGCTACTTTCACTAAAAAAAGTGAAAGTGAACATTGAAGAACATTGAAGAACTAAAGACTTTGAGTCGACAAAAAAGTGGTACCACAATTGGATTATGGTATGGCGAAAATAATCGTCGTACCACTAAAAGTCTTTAGTTCTTCAATGTTCAGTTATATCTTGTTGTTATTTATGTTATTTTCTGGTTCGGAGGGGACAAGAGTCCGGTCAAGTAAAAAAAGGCCAGTAGTTTGGTCAAAATGAACTGTTTAGTTATTAGAAATTAAAATTATATAATGATAATTCATCATGATGTTGCAATTAAAAATATTTTAAAAATAACGGCGAAAAAAAACCTATTTTGATGGATAGGGTTAGAAGAATACATCGTTACACGTTCATAATGTCTTTGTCAGTGTTTTAGGACACTGGTGCGGTCTCGCCATCATCTCGTCTTGAAAAGTCATGGAAATTATAGGATGTCGACGACTTTATTTCATCCTGTCGCATGAAATGAACACAAATTGCCTAGAAAAATAAGTGTTGACTTTGAAAGAAATAAAAAATAGTGAGGGGTTTGTTTTCTCAATGGGAGCCACTGCGGAGGCACTAAAGAGCAACATGTAGGCCTGGAGCCATAGCTTGCACACCTGGGAGACTGTCTCATAGTTTTTCTCATCTTGTTCTGTTTAACAGCCGTTTGCTCTGCTTAATAATGTATATTTTATAGAACAGACAGCAGATGAATGAATGAATGAATGCATGAATGCATGAATGCATGCATGCAGTACAGTATTCATGATTTATGACATCTTTGTCTTTTTTCTACATCAGCGTTTACTGTTCATGACTGAAAGAAGGAGAAGAAGAAGGAGTTCAGTTCACTGAGTTGAATCAATATTAATAACAATAAGTCTTTCATGTATGAGCGGCTGAAAACAGAGGGAAGGTTTGTGAGGTTGTCACTGTAAAAACTCAAGAAACTATTTCTAGTTTCATCCAGGCCAGTGTTTTTTTCTTTTATTTCCCATGAGAGCGAGTGCACATCCACTGTTATTTTTAGTTTGGGAAAAGCTCATCTGCTCTTCTCCAGGTGTAAAGTCTGGCTTTCCTCAACGAGCCGCTTGTGTCGTCCATGTTATCGTATGTCGTACGTTATGTTACGTGTGTATCTGTCACCAGTTGTTTGACTTTAAAGACGCTTTTTCATGACACTCGTTCTCTGAAATAGTGGATTGTGACTCAAAATGCTTTTATTGTGTATTTTTGCAATATTTTTGTTGAAAACAAGAGAGATTAAAGAATGACGGACGTGATTTCAAGGGAAAATCAACTCCAGTCGGCCCAAAATCAAAGATAAACAGATTTTAACCACTTAACAAAAGTCTCACTTCATAAATTCTTCACCTCCTTTATTCTATTATACTTTAAAAATATGTTTGCCGATTTTTTTCAGCTCTTAAAAAGCTTATTTCTGCCAGGAAACCAAAGGTTTATGTCATTCCCACACCAAAGTCCACTGAGAAAATCAGCGATTTGACATCACGGCACACAGGAGCCGTTAATCCACCGTTGCCTCCTTCACAAGGTTCAAATGTGTTATTTTTATGAATTGTGTGGCAGAAGAACCAGGCAGAAGTTGAGCAGCAGCTTCTGTGTCACCACATGCTAAAAACGCACATTTTCTGTATGGACTTTGGTGTGAAGAGTGGTGTGAACTCACGTTTCCAGTCATTAAAGACTTTTAACACGAGACAAAGTCATAAATATTTGATTTTGAGGTTGTAGAATTAAGAAGGTGTTGCGATAGAAGCCATGTTTTTAAGTAGGGGGTTCATTTTGGAATCATATGTCCGACTTTCTGAGTTGGAAATCCGATATTGAGGTTGGCGTTCCAGTTGCGACTTCCGACAAGGAACTCGGAAATACTGACTTTTGGAATTTGAAATTTAAGAAAGCAAAACAACCCAAAACAAAACAGGAACAAATGACAAACTTAAAATTAAAAACTTAATTAAATATGACACCAAAATTGTTGTGATTTTTAAATTGATTAAAAATGATCATTAAAAGCACACATTTCAAAAGGTGGAACAACTACAACTATTTGTGTGAATGATTTCAGCGTTTTTCTGCTCTCAGGATTATTGCGCATGTGCAAACAGTGTTGCCTTCACATGCTTGTTACTGAGCTCTGGCTTTCCAGCTCCAAACTTAAAAGTTTTCTCTGAAACGTGGAATATCAGGAGTGAAAACTACACAAATACACTGTGCATATTCTATGAACTACATTTAAATCTAGTGGCCAGTTTTAGATTATATTTTGCTACATTTTAGGCCTTTATTGTACATTATTTAACAGTACATGGACATATACAGACATTTTATACCTTCTAATAACCCCTAAACTCTGTGAATGGCTTTTATTTTTAGATTAAATTGAATTTAATTGATATGTAACATCATGAATTTGAGCTGCTGTTAAACTCCAGAGAAGAACAACAATTTAATTGAATATTTTATTGTAAATGAATTCATAACTCTGTTTTAACACATGATGAATAAAGTTACATTCCTCTTCTTCTTGTATTTATTTTAATTACTTTTTAAGTTATTGACTCTCTAAATGAGAGCAGACTTCTACTTTAAACTTTATAAATTCCATAGCAGGAAAATAAAATAGGAAAAGGTTTAATATATATTATATTGATATATTTCATGATATTTTTAATGATAAATATAATATAATTATTATTGTTTTACAAAACCCCAGAAACAATGGCAAAGCATATTCATATTTATTGATTATGATTATAAATTATAGTAGAAGTGTGTTACCAGAAAATTACTTTGGTAGAAGTTAAAGTCACTTTTTTCATAATCTTACTTAAATAAAAGTCTTAAGGTTAATGACATTTACTGTACTTAAGTATCTAAAGTCATTTAAAAGTAAAGGTCCTTGAGCAAAGACACTTAACCCCATGTTGCTGCGTGTGAATAGGTGAAAACTGTGTGAAAGCAGCTCATCAAGACTAGAAAAGCTCTATGTAAATACAGACCATAATATTAACTCTTCTTCTTCTTCTGATTTTATTTGATAGTAACGAATAACAAAGATAGTTAGAGGTAGGAAGAAAGTACATGACGGGTCATATATCTGAAACTCGATATTCCTGATAGTTCTTGAACGCAGCATGGATGGCAACACAGTTGCAGCGGCCACGACAGAGTCGCGCACCCCCCCCCCCCCCCCCCCCACTCCCCCCTCCACCACACACACACACACTAACAGGAGGAGCGTCGTCGTCGCACCTGGGCGTAGAAGAAGACACCGGAGACAACGTCGCCAAAGTGAGTGGTTACAAAGAAACCAACACCGCCTTTTCTAAAAAAAAGTCTGAGTTTTTTTCCGGGGTTTTTTTTTAGGGTCTAAAGAGAGGATTTAAAACGCGCGTGGACAGGACGTGGAGTGGAGTGTGCCCGTGGGCAGATGTGAGGTGACACCGGCGAACCAGGATTAATTGAGAAAATATCATTGAAAGTGAGTTCCGCGCGAACAGGAATGGCTTGATTTGTCGCCCCGGGGAGCGCGGCGGGACGGATACAGTGAAACACACACACACACACAGAAAGAAGCGGCGCTCATGTTTCTGTGGAGGAGGAAGAAAGTTTGTTTCGCTTCATTTGGATACAACTCGGCTTAATCTCGTGACGGTTCTCCCTCCGTTGGAGCTGGTCACCATGTCCAAACCCGCACTGAGGAAAAACCACTGGACCTCCAGAGTGAGCGAGACCTCCGTGGTCAAAGACACCCGCGGGGACGCGAACGTGCCGCTGAGCGGCGGCGCGGAGAATGGGGAGTTCGCCTACATCGGCGCTTTGAGCGAGGCGTCGGTGGTGTACGGCAGCGGGGGGTTAAGTGACGGCGAGCTGCTGCTGGAGGTGGAGAACCTCCCCATGTCTGGATTACCGCTGTACGACGTCCACACGGTCATCAACAACTGCAAAGGTCCCGTCAGGTTGAAAACGGTCAGGCCAGGTGAGTCGACGCGCAGAACTCCCTTTACTCTTTCGCCCTTTTTGTGTTCCCGAGCTTACAGCAAAGTTTAAGAAAGTGTAAGACCTCGTGAAAGGACTTTTATCTGAACAGAGGTAGACGCTTTTCAATTCGGCGCACACGGATTCTACAATTAACCTTAACTATACAGCGAAAAACGAACTTTTTAAAGCAGGTGTGCGCTGCCACTTTTAATTGAAAGATTTCTTAATGGGATTTGGCTTGTACGTTTCTACCGAGATAAAATGCCACACGTTGGGGGTATTTTATTTAAAAGACTGTATTCAGAGTCTTTATTCACACTACAGGGAGTACATTGTGCAATTAACCTTTTTAAATTGGCAGAGTGTTGAATGGGGTTTGGTTTGTACAATCTCCCTCCAGAAAATGACTCAGGTTGGAGCCATTTTACATTAAAAATTCCATAAATTGTTGGAATTTGTGCTACGCATTCAACATCAAATGTATAATTAACCTTAATTGTACAGTGATAAACACATTTTTTTTATTTAACTTCTTTAGGTGTGTACAGCCACGTTTAATTGACAGATTTTTGAATGGGATTTGGCTTGTAGGTTTCTCCCGAGATAAAATGCCACATGTGGGAACCATAATATGTGTCCTTAATCACATTAGAGGTTGACACTTGTTCACATAAATTGCACAATTAACCTGAACTGTGTAGCAAAAAATATAAACTTTGCAGATGTTGGTGTTAAAATAACAGATTTTTGAATGGAATTTGGCTTGTACTTTCTCCTTTTTACTTTAAAGTTCCATCGAGCTTTCAACCTCAACTGAGGACAAACATTGACTTCTCAATTAGGCACATACAAATTGTGCAATTAACCTAAATTGTTTCCATAAAATACAAACGAGTGAGCTACTATATAGCCTTGTGCAATCCAATCAAAATATTTTGAATGGGAGTTGGCAAGTTTTTATGTTTTCTTCCTCGACAAAATGCCACATGATAGAAAAATATGAATTACAGGTTTGCTTAGTGGAGAGTGCTCACCAAAACTTCAGGATGTTATCTCGTGGATTACATGTGCTTATGTGCATTTCCATGTTAAAGTGACAGTTTTTTGAATGGGATTTGGCTTCTCTTTTTCCCCCATAGAGAGAAGCTTTGTGTAAAGTTACAAAGGTGGGAGGACTTTGTGCAGACCTTGTAATTGTATCACAGGAAAACTCACTTTTATAATTGTTATTATTTTTTAATTGTTTATCAAAATTACAATCCTTTTTCCTTCCAGTGAGAGTTCTGCTGGTTAAAGGTTGATTCAGACTAGTTTTACCTGATGAAAAAACAGGGTTTATTGACTGGAGTGTGGTCACTCGAGTTCAGGGAAGTTGTAGAGAGAGATTTTTTGAATGGGATTTGGCTTGTGCCTTTCTCCCTCATGAAAATGCCATGAGTTGTGGGAAGCCTACTGACGAATTCAAAGGCTGGGAAAGGGGGTGAAATATACATAAATTGTGCAATTAATCTAAACTGTTTATCAGAAATACATACTTTTTATAATCTCGTTTCTTCCAGGAAGGGAATCTTGCCAGACTAAATACAGGTGCATTTACTGAGTGTGTGTGTGTGTGTGTGTGCACAGCTATGTTAAATTGGCAGTTTTTTGAATGGGATTTGGCTTGTACATTTCCTCCTTGAGAAAAAAATCCACCATTTGGGTCCAGGGAGATGGAAACAATACAGACTCGCTCACGCTCATTGTTTATTCAGCTTTTCTTTTTTTTGTTCCTCTTGCCTTTCCCAAAATACACAACATTTGAAAAAAAACAAAACAAAAAAAAAGCTTTGACAAAGTTTACTGGAAGTGCAATTTACCACAGTGTCTCACGGTCCACGTATCACAAGGTTGAAAGTTGCTTAAAAAAGGTATCCAGATCCAGACTCAGAGTTTTTGACGTTTATTCAGCTTATAGTCAGACAAACAAAGGTTTTTCACCAAACATATGGCTGTGGATTTGGGTCTGGACTCTTACAGGAGCAGAAACGACAGATGCCTGACAACAGAAACTCAAACATCAGGTCAGTGCGGCTGCTCGTGCTCGTTCACAGTCGTCCCCGACTTGGCGGCAGGGGGCTTCGGCGGTTTGACACTGAGCCACTCTGACAGTTTCCCGGCACAATAAAGCCGAGTGCTGTGGGGAAGCTCGGCCTGGGCCGCCGCTGACTTCCTGTGGAGGCAGACAAAAGAGCAGCAGCCTCGCTCTTCTCTTCAAGGACAGTTTCACATATTTAGAACCTGTGAAACGTCTACGGCCTTTATTTATTTATTTATTTATTTATTTATTCTCGGTTGCATCAGAACACTTGGTTCAGTCTTAATCTGCATGTGAAACGTTTGTGCAGCAGCGTTTTATTTGGCACACAGACGTTAAAGGGGTTTCCCGTCTGTGCCAGGAACCTGTATGAGACCTGGCAGTTGTTCTCACCGGGAACATTTGTTGCCAGCTGGGACACACAAGGACAAACAGATATTAAGCCACGTAACACGAGGCTCACCTGATAAAATCCACACCTGCTTAAGTGTACATTATGTGTTCACCTCTTTATCTCACTGTTGGGCAGCGGTTTCTTGCCTGGAAACTGATGTTTGTGTCACTCTGTAAAAGCTCTCACTCTCCTGCACCAAAGTCCATAGAGAAAATCAGCGATTTTACTTTCCAGCACATAGGAGCTGTTGATCCACTTTTACATTACATTACATTACATTACATGTCATTTAGCAGACGCTTTTATCCAAAGCGACTTACAATAAGTGCATTTAAACATTTGGGTACAAATAAGAGCTAGAAGTAAGTAAGAGCTTCAAGTAAATCAAACTATGAAGTGCTAGTCATAAGTGCGATATATATATATATATATTTTTTTTTTTTTGTCGTCGTTATCGTCTTAGTCGAGGTAGAGTCGGAAGAAATGTGTTTTTAGTCGGCGGCGGAAGATGTGGAGGCTTTCCGCTGTCCGGATGTCGATGGGGAGCTCGTTCCACCATTTGGGAGCGAGGACAGTGAACAGTCTCGAGTTCTGTAAATGCCTCTGCGATCCTCTCAGTGAGGGGGCAGCGAGCCGGTTTGCCGATGCAGAGCGAAGTGGGCGGGCTGGGGTGTAGGTTTTGATCATGTCCTGGATGTAGGCTGGACCGGATCCGTTTGTAGCATGGAACGCAAGCACTAGAGTCTTGAAGCGGATGCGAGCAGCTACAGGAAGCCAGTGAAGGGAGCGGAGGAGAGGTGTAGTGTGGGAGAATTTTGGTAAGTTGAAGACCAGTCGAGCTGCTGCATTCTGGATGAGTTGCAGGGGTCGTATGGCACACTTCTATCTACTATCACTAAGTTTAGATGTTATTTTGTGATGTGAGTGTTTAAATCCCTTTTATTCAGTTTACCTAAGTGACGAAAAATTTACCAAACTAGGTAGTGATAGACTAGTCGCTCCTGTTGCTAAAATCTGAATCTGATTTTCTCTAAGGACTTTGGTGTGAGAGAGTAAGCGCTTTGCAAAGTTCAGTTTCTAGTTGGAAAAGTCTGTCTAACAGTGAGATAAAGCAGTGAACATTTTCCAGTGATATTGTAGACTAAAGCTGGTGTAGATGTTTGTGTCTCTGTGAAACTCTTACTCTCCTGTACCAAAGTCCATAGCGTAAATCAGTGATTTTACTTTACAGTAGTGATGGGTCGGTCGTGAACGAGAGCCGGATTAGAGCCGGCTCTTTGAAGTGAACGACGGGAGCCGGCTCGCGATAAAGAGCGATTTAAAAAAAAAAAAAAAAAATAAAAAAAAATGTATTGTCTTTTAATACCGCATTGGTCAACATGTGTGGCTGTTGCAGCGTCTGTGTGACTACACTGAGCAGGAGGGGGGAGGGGTTACAGACACTCGCATGCAGCGCACACGAACAGGAGGGAGAGAGACGAGAACGAGAGGAGCACAAGAGGATTTTACCATTTTACAGAAGATGAGTGACAGCAGGAGTAAAATTTGGACACATTTTAAAGTGTAAGACTCCGGAAAGGCAGAGTGTAAAATAAATATTTCATATCGAGCAGGCTCCACAAACGGGCATATGCGAACTAAAGTTGGTCTTTTTTTATTTAAAATGTATTTATGTATATGTTAAGTTATGTTAAGGTTATTAATAAAGCCCTATAAATACTATACATATGTTATATTTTATGTTTTTTTAAATTAGTTATTCATTTTACACATAATTTGGTAATAAATTAATTTAAGTAACAAAAAATCTGAGGAGCCACTTGGGAGCCGAAAGAGCCGGCTCTTTTTAGTGAGCCGGAATTCCCATCACTACTTTATAGCACACAGGAGTTGTCGATCCACTTCTACCTTTCTTTACTTAGTTCAGATGTGTTGTTTTGTGACTTCAGTTTATAAAATCCTTTTAAGTTATATTTAAGAGGCAAAAAAATGACGAAACCAGGCAGCAGTAGACCAG
This sequence comes from Solea solea, assembly GCF_958295425.1. NCBI lineage: Eukaryota > Metazoa > Chordata > Actinopteri > Pleuronectiformes > Soleidae > Solea > Solea solea. The sequence goes on from NC_081139.1 coordinate 72,506, forward strand.
CAGCTCCTGTGACCCTGAGGCTTAAAATCACTGATTTTCTTTAAGGACTTTGGTGTGGGAGAGTAAGCAGTTTACAAATTTCAGTTTAAAGTCATAAAAGTCTGACAGTAACAGTGCGATAATGCAGTGAACATATTCCTAAAATGTTATACACAATGTGTTTTGTAATCATTGAAATAACAAAGAAAATTAGTCTGGTTTAGGGTCTTTAAAAGGATTTTTAAATGAAATTATTACTGATTATTTTAAAAAAAATTCCCCCCAAAATAGCTTTTATTCAGGTAATGACATGTAGTTTATTGTTGTTTCTCGTGATGTTCTTGTGTCCCAGTGTGGCCACGATAGCAGTGGGTGTTCTATTTTCTGGTTTCTTGCTACAGGACAAAACAAGTAGACGGTAAACAAATCCCTGTGTCAAGTGATGTACATCTTTATTTTGCTTGAGATTCACTGTTTGATTCCGAAGACCTTCCTGGAGTTTATTGTGTCTCGTATAAACAGGAAATTGCTTGTCATCTTATTTAGCACAAGCAGTTTGACTTGTAGTTTTTTTTAATGATTTTAAACAATAGCAGGAAACTCCCACTTTCAGCCAATCAGACCTCCCGTGTTCCCCAGAGTCGGCTCTTTTTTTTTTTTTGGCGGGCCATCTGTGGGGATGTCGGTTGTCAGCGCTGCGCACCGTCACATGATCAGATTCCATTTCAGGCTTTTAATAATTCATACTGTCTGGGAATTTCCTTCCCTGATCAGCCTTAATTGGGAAAGTATGCTTGTGACCTATTTTTTTTTTTCCTTGTGCCATTTTCCCACTGTAATCATGTGATGTGAGGATAGGAAGTGCTGCCGCCGCGGCTGGGACCTTTTTTAGGAGACATATTGAAAAGTTTCGGGGTCGAGACCTTTGGTTGTGTTTTAGCAGAGCAACACTTGTAGACGGAGCTGATAAGAGGCTGGAAACATTGCTACTGCAGAGATTCTAGTGTTTGCTTTCGGTATCAGTGAAACAAGCACACACACACTTCGTCCAAGCCACTCGGGCCACTGTGGATTTATTGTTCAGATGCTCTGGGAACATGACTGTATTATTATGTACTATTACATAAAAAACCAGGGCCGAACGTGAGTGTGAACATGCTTGTTGTTCTACATGATATTTCTACAAATTTTCTTTATTTTTTTATTCTATTTTTCATCACTAAATTTCCATTCTTATTTTTCTTGTTTTGCATTTTGCTTCTTACTCTTATGCTGCCGTATCAATGTGAATTTCCAACCCAATAAAGGGGATCAATAAAGTAATACTTCTTTTCTTATCTTAACTTAACCCTGTCATTCGTTTCATCAGCTCATGCACTGGAGTTTAACTGGGTGGAAGTGCGTAGCTGAAGAAGAGGGAGTTTACAGTGGGATAATGGTGGAGAAAAGCTATGTTAACAGATGTTCCATCAACGTCCAATACATGGACTTTATGAAATTGACCATGTATCATGATGTTATTGATATCATGGACCGTGTATTGTGGTATTGGTATTGTGGACCATGAAATGCGATATTATTGGTATCGTGGACCATGTATCGTATTGTGATATTATTGGTATTGTGGACCATGTATCACGTATCGTGATATTACTGGTATCGTATATTGTGATGTTACTTATTTTGTGGGCCGTGTATCGCATTGTGATATTATTGGTATCATGGACCATGTATCATGTATGGTATTGTGATATTATTGGTATGGTGGACCATGTATCTAGAGTTGAAACGATGAATCGATGAATCGATTATTAATCGATTACTAAATTAATCGACAACTATTTTGATAATCGGTTTGAAGTTTTTTTCATGATTAAAACAAGATTTCTGATTGTTTAAGTTTCTTAAATGTGAATATTTTCTTCATCTCTTTGCTCTGGAGAACAAAGAAATCATCAAAAGTGAATCATTTTGGTTTGTGGACAAAACAAGACATTTGAGAACGTCGTCATTTCCAGGTTTGACGAACACCGATCAACAGGTTTTCTGATATTTTATGGACCAAACGATTAATCGAGAAAATAATCAACAGATTATTCGATTATGAAAAGAATCGTTAGTTGCAGCTCTACATGTATCACGTATCGTGATGTTATTGGTATCGTGGACCATGTATCGTATTGTGATAGTATTAGTTTTGTGGACCATGTATCATGATGTTATTGGTATTGTGGACCATGTATCACATATCGCATTGTGGGCCGGTTATCATATCGTGATGTTATTGGTTTTGTAGACCATGAATCGCTTATCGTATCATGATATTATTGGTATCGTGTACCATATATCGCGGACCATGTATCACATATCGTGATGTAAGGGAAAGTGTCACAACAGAGTATTTGCAAATTAATGTTTCTACTGTGTTCATTTTCAGGGTGGGCTTTATTTAATTCCACTAAACCAGTTCCTGAAAGCTCTTGTTAGAGGGAACCACACACTGCATTTTTGATTATTATTACTGCAGTTATGTTTTATGAGATGAGAACTGGACAAAAAAAACAGCCCAAAGTAATCCGCCTAATATAAGTGTCGACATAGAAAAATCCATATTGGTTGTCGGGGTGTGAGGAGTGCATCTCTCTCCCTATATCACACGTAAACAAACACTATAAATTTTAATTTAATTTGAAAACAAGTGTCGCCCTCTCTCCGAAACCAATCATGTACCTGAGCGCTTCAGCGTCTGTGGAGTCCACTTCCTTCCTCTCTGCGTTATATTAAAGGAGCTGAGGTGATGAACAAGGTTCTGCCGGCTGTGAAATTCCCCAGAAGCAGAAAATCTTCCTTCTTTCACACGGCGGGGGGCACCCCCAAATTTACAACACGGTCGCTGCATTAACTCCACGCTCACTGATTGTTTCTGGCAAGGGAGTGCATGTGGAAGTATTTATTTCCTCCCTGTCTCTCACAGCAGGAAGTTCTTCCACCTTTGTGTTCTTGACTTCCTCCCACGAAGCGTGGATTTTTAGGGAAGGATATCTGGCTTCAATTTCCTGTGTGTGTGTGTGTGTGTGTGTGTGTGTGTGTGTGTGTGTGTGTATGTGTGTGTGTGTGTGTGTGTAAATATCTCTGCTCGTGTTGAGGGAGCAGGGGGAGATTGTTTGTGGTCATGGAGGATGTAAAGATTTGTGTTTGTTGGCGTTCGGGCTTAAACACACTGTAGGGGGGAAACCCAGTTAGCAGCTAAATAGACCATGAAATGCTGTGTCACTAATGCAGCAGTCGCTCTAATCCCACTTGAGTGCTTCACTTGCGCCGACCGTCCTCTTGTTTGCTGATGAATCCTCTTTTTTCTTTTTTTCACCCCCCTTCCCTTCAATTAGCTCCCGTTTTAGCTGTCGTATTGAGTGTGAATGAGAGTTGGTCACGCTTGGCACTCGCACTTACACACGCTGTCAGTGGAAGACAAAGGCCAACTAATTTACGATAAGAGAGTGCAGTTAAGGCTGGAGGAGGAAGTCGGGACGTTTCCCCTTTTGCTTTTCCCTTATCGTGGACTGATTTCCCCTTGTGGTTACGAAGGGTTTTTAAATCTAAATTGACATCTGGGTGGGAAATTTCGTGTAAATGACTACGTGGTATGCTGGTATACAACCCAAAATCAAAACAATTGAAACTGAAGGAATTCTTCGTCTTCTTGCCTTTTTCAAGGCTTTCCTAGACCCCCAAAAACTCACAGATGTCTACGACCGCATCAATCCTGGTGAAAATGTATGTGTGAGAGTTTAAAATTGGAAGTGGGAGGGGCTAACTAAAAGGGGCTAAAAATAATGCTTTTTAATCAGGTGAATTTTTGCAATGTTTCATGTACGTGAGTGAAAGTTGGTACACGTGTTGATCATGTCAGGACGGTCCAAAAAGTCAATGAGGACTTTGCTGTAAGTCCTACAGGAAGGCCGCCATCTTGAGTTGAACGGTCACTTTTTGGCGATTTCACTCGGACAAACTTGTCCTAGAGCTAAGGCTTGTGATTTTTCAGTTTCTTAAATGTGAATATTTTCAGGTTTCTTTGCTCCATATGACAAATATGGACATTTTCTTGACAATTTGCCATTTTTCAGCAGAAGAAAGTTTAGGAAACACTGCTGTAGAGTTTTTGTTGTTGACAGATCACAAATGTAGCAGCTGAGGCCTCGTCCACACGGAAACAGAATTTGTACCTTTTAGTTACATGTCATTTAGCAGACACTTTTATCCAAAGTGACTTACAATGGAATTGAGTACAGTCAGCCAGGGGTGGAGTTGAACTTGGGACCACTGCGACCATGATGTCTTTCGCACACAGGCTACTGGTCCACTGAGCCACTCCACACCCTTACGATCTTAAACAGCGCAACGTATAAAGAAATCTATTTTTTCACCAAAAAAATGACTCTAAACGCTGTAGTATATATGTGTACAAACATTGGAAAAAAAATAACTTTATTAGAAGAAATGGAGGCAGAATGAATCAATCCAGGGGCGACTGAGGAAAAAATAATAAAAAAAAGTTTGTCATTCAGTGAATACACCAAGAAACTCCAAACGACAACAAAGATATCATTGTTTTATCAGAATAGCATGTTAATTGTAAACCCATAAAGTCAAGGGTGGCATTTAACGGCTCCAAAAATCGTTGGTGCCGGTTCTGTGTTGATAAAAATCTGAAACTATACAGAACATTTATGGATTCACCAAAACTGTATGTGAGATGGGTTCTCAACAGCAGGAGATCTTTCAGAGGCAGGAAGCAGGACACTTCCTGTTCACTCGCTATGGATCCTTCGGTGTTTCTCCTGCTGGAACAAAAACTGAAGATTAAGTCGGTAGTAGAATCTAACAGCGAATCACAAGAGCAACATTTGCTTGCGTCAACACATACGTACGAAGGATACGGAGAAATCCCCGGGGACCCCTTTCAGTGCATTTGAGAACTCGCTCTTAAAAGAACCTGTCAACGCTCCACTTCTCCCAGTGGTCAAGTTTGTTTTCTCTGCTTCCAAACTGCCTGTCACACCGCAAAATGATGAGTCCCTTAAGTCAGAAAGAATACTGATTGGATTTAAAGCCTGACAACACTGAAGCGCCCTGTGAGCTTAATATCAGGCTGTGTCACTTCAATACCTTTAGCACCCAAAAGTAACTCTTCTCAACCCCGTCACAATCTCGAGCCGGCGAGTCCCTTTGAAATGTGCAAAGTGCGACTAAATGGTTTACATAATTCCCAGCTGGTGAAGAAATTAGCCTTCAACCTCGGAGCAGATGAACGTCTTAATCAATCTTTTTTTAAAATATCCCTGTTAACTCTCAGCTGCAATGTAATTCCTTTTGAGGTTGCAAACTCTTTTTTGGAAATGGTGCTCTGAAATGCGACCTTTTTTTTTTTTTGGTTTATACAACCAATACGCAATTTAGGAAAACAATCTTGTCGTTGTCATCTTCCTCTTATTTGGAGGTTGTACCGACATCGTGTAAGGGTTTGGTCCATGTCTTCTCTGTTTTTGGTGCATTTCTATGGCAACATCAAAGCTTGTTTCAGTTTCTTAAATGTGATTATTTTCTTCATTTCTTTGCTCCGTAAAACAAAGACATCATTGAAATTGAATCATTTTGGTTTGTGGACAAAATCAACCAGTAAGTTTTAATTCAGAACAGTACCTTTATTTGGTAGGCGGGTGTGGGCTGTGCCCGATGTGCGTGTTTCGTGACGTCGCAATGTTGTGTACGGACGGATAAAGACATCAAACAAACACACAATGGAAAACAGTGGTGACATCCAGCAGCAAGCAACGTTTTTCGTGTTGGAGCCAGTCAAATCGTACCGTACAATTTTACTCTGGTTCCAAAGAATGGAACGGCTGGGGCCTGATATTTCAGTTCTATTCCTAATGGAAACACAATCAGTGTAGTGGGAAGTAGAACAACAGAAAAGACCCACCATTCTGGTTGAATCACAGCGTTGGGGGATCAAAATCATAGCGTAGGGGTCCCTCGACACTCGACTGCGCTGGGGAGAACCCTGACAATAATATACATACCGTACCAAATCGGTTGCATTCTATGGGAATTGCTATCGAGAAAGATCTGTTTCTGTGTGCGTTTGTCATCACATGTCAACAGCAAACTCTAGAGCAGCAAACTTTCTATGCGGAGGAATGTTTGGGAAAGTTCTGTTTCTCTGTGTGTGTGTGTGTGGATGAATCCCAACTTTCTCTCTGTACTCAAACTCACCGCTTCTGCTGATATTGATGAGCTGATGCGTGTGTTCCCTCAAAATCTGTACACCTAACACAGTGAAGTAATAAAACTGGATATTGCTGAGTCACTAAAAAAACTCAAGTCAGCATCCTGCTGTGACTGAATTAACTGGTTGGGGTTTGGGTGTTAAACGAGAGAGAGTAGCTTGTATAAATAAAGTTCTTTGAGTTCTGATTGACAGCTGAAACATGTTAGTGTAGTAGAAAGGAGAACTCTGAAGCAGCAGCACCAGCAGCAGTGGTGTGACTGATCTGCAAGGCAGTAGGAGAGGGGGTGCGGAGGATGCAAGGCTTGGTTTGAATGCATTTTTTAAATTTGTAAAAGGGGTGTGTGTGCATGTGCTCGCTCTCTAAGCTTACATAAAAACCAAGTTAATTAGTAGTAATATTGTATATCAAGACCTCCCAACCTGCACTCACACATCTGTCTGTGTTAGTCGTGACAGTGTTTGAGCATAGGCAGCTCTGTAGTGTGTGAGGTCAGGAATGGGATCATATGCATGCCTGCGGATAGTCGTCCATAAGTGTGCCGGACAGGCTGATGTGGCCAAGTCCCTCTGTCAGCTCTGCTGCTGCTGTTGTTATAAAGAAATGAGACGTGGTTATTTCTGACAGGGTTGTTAGTTGCCGTGGGCTTTATTTATGAAGTAACTTGTGAGCGAGTCGATTGCCGGTCGTATTTTGCGATGGAGGGTTAGGGTTAACATTTAAATCAGCAGGGACTGAGCTTCAGCACAAAAGAAACATAACGTAGGCTGGCACGTTCCAAACTTCAAACTTTTACCAAGTTATGAATCACTAATTCACGGTACATTGAACGGCAGATCATAGCAACGATCAGCCTCGTAATCCACTAACATACCTGGGGCTGTAACCTCCATAGAAAATACTTTTCTGTAGGTTTTTGTTGTCTTTTATAAAGTGTAGGGCTGGTCGATTACAGCCAAGACAAACTCACGATAAAATAAGTTGCACATCATTTGATATTTAGAATGACTCCAGTAAAATATCAGGAAAGAAAAGATGGAGTTTGGTCATATCACAAAAAGGTTGTGGAACATTTGAATCAGCAGTGACATTCTGAGCTGTAACCTCAGTAGAAAACTTTTTTTTATATACAAAAAATGACTGCAGTATAATATCAGGAAAGTAAAGATTGAGTTTTGCTCCTGAAAGACAGTTGAAGAAAGCAGTTAATTGTTTTAAAACCTCAAATTTTAAGGCAATATTGTATGTGGACTGTGGAGAATCAGTGAAATGATGTGCGTGAGGTGAACGCAACTCACATTACGATGGACTTCAGTTTCGACAAGAACGGAAGAAAAGTCTGTCGACGTCACATTTTAGTATCGGCTCAGCTCTCTACTATCACTGGTGGAAGAGCAAAAAAAAACCACCAAACTCAAAGTAACCCAATAACAATGTTTGTGTAAAATAACTGTGCTGCACATTTATCTTCTTGTGCTACAAGACTGTAACTTAAAAACCTTACATGAAGTCAGATTGTTGTTATGAAAGTAATTGTTGGCTTGTTGTGTTTTGTGTCGTGATTGTGTTTACACCTGGAGACTCTGTACTTAATCTCTCTGGCTCCTCGTGATACAAAGCCCTTTCTTCTCCAGTCTGGTTCCCTTCCCTTTCTTTCTTTACCTTTTTAATTACGCTGTGGTCGAGGCCTTCAGAAGCAGGAGGATCTCCTCGGTTTGTAGAGGAGTCTAACCCTGATTAGGAGGACTTAGACACACGGCACACAAGTCCCAAACTCCCGCTCTCTTCCTGCAGTGGCAATTACATAGCTCACAACAATGCCTCACTGAGCCTCCTCATCTTTCCTCTCCCTATTCATCTTGTCTACTCTCTCTCTCTTTTTTTCCCCCTCAAGCTTCTTGAGTCTTCATCTTTTCTCCTCACACTCGCCGTTGCATGAATATGAGTGGAATTGTGACACCACTTATCTTGTCCGACTCTGTTGATGTTGTGAAAAACACAACATAGAACAGCAGTTTCTTCTGTGGCAGACGTTTCCACAAGAGCATGAGCAGTACGGCAACTTGTGTCGTGAGCTCCGCACGCCCAAACATTGCCCATTACATGTTTCCCCATCCATTATGATATATTGTGTCAATAATTTCGAACACTTTAAGCAAATGAAATATTGATTTAATCATTAAAAAATATTGTATTTTATTGTTTTAAAATACACTTTGTTCTTTGCACTCCTTCACTTATTCTTTGCACTCCCTCACTTATTCTTTGCACTCCATCACTTATTCTTTGCACTCCATCACTTATTCTTTGTGCTCATCAGTTGTTCTTTGCGTTCCCTCAGTTGTTCTTTGTGCCCCATCACTTATTCTTTGCACTCCATCACTTGTTTTTTGCACTCCCTTATTTGTTCTTTGCACACCCTCACTTATTCTTTGCACTCCATCACTTGTTCTTTGTGCTCATCACTTGTTCTTTGCGTTCCCTCAGTTCTTTGTGCCCCCTCAGTTGTTCTTTGTGCCCCATCACTTGTTCTTTGCACTCCCTGATTTGTTCTTTGCACACCCTCACTTATTCTTTGTGCTCCTTCACTTATTCTTTGTGCTCCCTCACTTGTTCTTTGCGTTCCCTCAGTTGTTCTTTGCACTCCATCACTTGTTCTTTGCGCTCTATCACTTGTTCTTTGCACCTTCTCACTTATTCTTTGCACACCCTCACTTATTCTTTGCACTCCATCACTTGTTCTTTGCACTCCATCACTTATTCTTTGTGCTCATCACTTGTTCTTTGCGTTCCCTCAGTTGTTCTTTGCGCTCCCTCAGTTATTTTTTGCACTCCATCACTTGTTCTCTGCGCTTCCTGCTTTATTTAACTCCAGTGCATTGACTTTGTCTGTGAATTTCAAGGGTGCAGATCATCTGCTGTGCCGAGAACAAAGAAAAGTACAGTCAGATTGATGGGCAGCCCATGGTCAAGTGGAAAGGGGACTTGACTTGTGACCTGGTGGTCAAAGGCTGGGGTACCCAATCCCTGTGGCTCATTGTTAATTGGAACTTCTAAATTGACTCCAGCCAGACAAAGAAAGTGCAGCCAGACAAAGAGAGTGCAGTATCACTGACTTTTCACCAGTAAACAAAAGCAGCATCAATGAAGCCTTTAGTGGTCAAACTGTGTACATATGAAACTTAACACTGAACTCTTTATGAAACCTAAAATAGAGACTTTGTCCTCATTTTCCTCTCGACATAATCACCCGTACATCATCGCTTGCTTCACCGGGTCCATTTAAGCCGGGACAGTGAGTAACATGTGACAGCTTTTCTGACAGAATCTTAATTAGAAGAGTAGTGACTAATCAGCAAAGACAGGGGGAAAGGACTCAGTCTTAATTATAAGAGGTCTCCGGCCTCTGTCTTTTCTCTCTCTCTCTCTCTCTCTTATGAGTCACAGATGCAAAGTGTCAACCGTGAAGTCGGGTGACGTCTGCTTGTGTGACAGCTCTGCCACCTTCTAATCGTCAGCAGCACAGTCGTCGTCCTGTTCTCCAAACTTAACAAGTTTTTGTCTTTGGGACTCTGAAACATTCCTGTTCACACACTAGGTTCCCCCTTAAGTGTCCACCCCTCTCTGATGTTTACATGGACGCAACGCCACAATTACAGTGAACAGATGTTTACGAGGCGGAGGAAACTTGGTCTCCGCTCAAGGTTTTAATATTAAAAGTGGGAACTCCCATTTCTCACATAAAAAAAGCTGTAAACACATTTCAAGGCCCGGCCACTCTTGAGTTTTTTTTGTTGCAATTAAGGCCTTGTTAATTTAATTAAATGTATATGAAAGAATAAAGCCTCTCGCTAATACAGAAATATTTTACTATCAAACTGGGGCAGTTGTGCTTTTTTTTATTCCTAAAATTGGCTCCGACTGTTAATTTCTTTAATGTTATTGTTTTGGATAACAAGGTTTTTTCACGCAACAAATATACCTCTGCCCAGGATAAACCCCGGAGAATAAACTGTCCTAGGCCACAACAATACCTGGGGGTGTACTCAGAGGCCAGACTATATCTCTCTAGGCCAGACTATACCCCAAACTATACCCCACTAGGCCAGAGTATACCCTTCTAGGCCAGACTAGGTCCCTGCACTGCAGCTTTAAGTGGCTGCCGTGTCACTTAATCTAGCACCCATATGGAAACAGAGCTGTACAGTGGGATTATGACTTGACACAGAGTCTCACTGTCATCACGCCTGTATTCTCACACTGACTGGCTCCAGTCGTTGTAACGCTGAGGTTTACCACACAGAACAGACTGTTGATACTATTTACAAAGCTTTTATGTGGGCATTGTAGTTTTTTTTTTCTTTTTTTGGAGCAGGAAGGAAGGTGTGGGCATAGTCTCTCGTGTCTCTTTTAACCCTTAAATTAGTGGGTAAAGCAGGGGTTTGCAAACACGGGTGAACCCACTTAAAACGGCAGTAAACTCCTGCTGTTCCTGCACCATGCAGCTCCCAAGTATTCCACATGCAGTTTAGACCTGTAACGTTACATTGAAAGAAAGATATACAATATGGTGGTTTGGTAGTTACTCAGACATCCACAGGGGAGCAGAAATTGGGGGACTGTTGGGTGACTGTAACCATTTTGAACACCCCCCCCCACCAAAAAACCTAAATTATACCTAACTAAGGCTGAACTAATTCATCGTTTTCAAATCATAAATTACTATTTGAAACATTAAAGTTTATTACTTATATATATATATATATATATATATTTATATATATATATATATATATATATATTTATTTAAAAAGATGCAATTACACGTTAGAAACAGTTCATATCTTGTAGTAGTACTTGCCTTAAAGGGGACATATTATGCAAAATCAACTTTTTAACCATTTCAATACTTATACTTGGGACTCTGGAGGCCCTACCAGTCGCCAAAGTGTGGAAAAAGAATACTCAGTCATGTTTTCGTGGTCCCCCTTAGTGTAAGTATAGGCGATAAATGTTGAATTCCCTCCGCTTATGACGGCAGCATGCGCATTTCACCGCGAATGTTAAGTAAGTTTACTTCGAGAGCTCCACCTTAGCTCCACCTTAGCTCCACCTTGTCCCTGCGAGAGTGCAGGCGAGGGAGGAAGAGCGGTTTTATGTCAACGCGGAGGGACAAATGGGCTGTTGGTGGCTGCACAGTGGAGCACAGTGTTTTACACAAACTTCCAGCATCAGAGGATTTTATATATGAAGCTAATGTGCCGGATAAAGTCAGCAAACGTGTGTTTGTGTGTTCGCACCACCTCGTATCAGACTGCGGCCAGCGGTTGCCGTATTTAGTCAGCAAACGTATTTCACCGACGTACAAACACACACATTGTTAAGAAAAGGTCACATAGAGCTCATAACTGACCATTCTGACACGTCCTAAATATTTGTTCAGTCTGATACAGTCACATAAAGCGGCAGTTTATGCAGCTCGCCGCTGGCGATCAGCGGTGCGGTCCCTAAATATCCATGTGTCGGAGATCTCTTCCTGTGACGGCACTCACACATACAGCGCCAGTTTAGGCAGCTCGCCGCTGTCCCTATGTCTTTTTAACTGATTTTCACAGAGAGTGCAGCACCGCTGATCGGCACTGTTCTGCTCGATCCTTATGTAGGACGTCTCTTCCTGTGACGGCACTCTCGCTGTTTTCCGCGCACGCTGCCATGTTGATATTGTCAGAGAACTAGTGGAGGGAGGGGGAGACGAATGGAGCAGAGGGAACATGATCTGAGCGAGTGAGCGCTGTAAAGAGGACAAATCAGAAACCCCCTGGAAGAAGTGGGTGTGTGTTTGCCTGTTTCTCATTTGCATGTAAAGGGACCATGCACAAAACGTTCTGAAAGGGGCGGGTTTAGCAGGGTTATTGAACTGCTATGATGCTTCATCCTTATGGTATTTTGACCAAAGCATGTCAATGACATGTTCATTAGGACACCAGGGAACTATTTTAATGGGGGAAATAGGGTATAATATGTCCCCTTTTAAAGTAGAATAGCCAATGTTTTGATGGTATTACATGGTAATGCAAAAAATTCTTACCAATCCCATGAATTAAAGAATTACACATCATATGCAGCTTAAATGTTGTCGATACCTCTCCCAAAGTGTGCCTGTCTGCCTCACCCTCTTACTCTTTGCATCTCCTCCTCACTCAGTCACTCACTCTCTCATGCTCTCCCTCTCCCTGCAGCCTGTGTGCTTGAGGAATGCTCTGTTTACATAGCTGGGACTGGCTCACATCAGTGTTTCAGGCTCTCAGGTGTCTGTTGTGTGTCACTGACAGTTATTCTGCTGGTATGCCGCTGACGCTCTGCTGGATTTACTGGACGACGCAGTGGCTCAGAGACTCAGGGGGTGGGGGTTGTGCACAGTCACTGAAATGCTCCTCACCACTAATGGCATTTTATTTTTACACTAAACATTATGTGGGATATAAACAAACACGTCTGGTCTCGGTCTATTTTCTCGATTAATCGATGACTTGTTTGGTCCGTGAAATGTTGAAAAATGTTGTTTGGTGTTTGTCAAACCTGGAAATGATGATGTTTCTCAAATGTCTTGTTTTGTCCACAAACCAGAGTGATTAATTTTTAACGATTTCTTTATTTGGAGCAAAGAAACCAGGAAATATTCATATTCTTTGCCAGCAAGGACACAAAGAAAAACAGAGAATGAGCTCATAATCACAAATCTATGTCAACTATATCCTAAGTATATGTTTCCCACTTTAATTCATTTCTTTAGTTGTTATTGTTTCAACTGAAAACATTTGAAAAGCATTCCCTGTCCCTGCACCAAACCCCCACAGAGAGGGACGTCAAGCTGCTCAACCCCCGCGACCCAACCTCAGATAAGCGGTAGATGGATTGATGGACTTCAAACTTTATTACGATATTTAGCTTTTTTTGCACATCCTTCCATGTCAGTCCCTCTTTCAAATTGTGTGCATACCATAATGTAAGGCCAGTGCAGACTTTGCAACCAGATAATTTAAATTAAATAGATAGCAAAAAATGACCACATTTCTTACAAGGCCGATTGTAGTTTAAGAAGAGAACAGAAGTCCTGGAAGCGAAAGTTGATTTTATCAAGACAATCCCGATCCCTCAATACACTGCTTCTTAAATTGTCAGTTCCAATGATGTATTGCAATTCCTCAATTTTCCTAAGAAGTCATTGGTGCAAAATAGGCATAAGATCACCATCTCATAAACACCCCCCCAATGTCCCCCCCCCCCCTGTCCTCGAGCAGTGCGAGTCTTCAGAGCTCATAAATTAGACAAGAAAATGTAATTTCCCTGTGGGGCTCTTAAGCTCCGAGTACTCGCAGCCCTCACTGTTTCTTTTCAGGGAGTGCTTAATTTCTATTCTTCCTGATATAAAGGGACTGATAATCGCAGAGTGTCGGGGAACTGTATCGTGGCCTAGTTGCGTGCTGAGTCACCACAAGGACGAGTAGTACTCTCCTCCTCCTCCTCCTCCTCCTGCCACAGCGACTCCTCTGGGGCTTTCTTTTTCTTTATTAGCAACGCACATGACCGGCCTGTTTTTCCGAGAGCGAGTTGAGTACGAGCGTTAGTGTTGAGTAGCGTTTGGTTCCCCGTGGACTCTGCAGGGTCAAAGAAAACACACACACACACACAAACACAGGGCGGGACAATGTTATCACAGAAAACAGCTGAAACGACAGATCAGCAGAGTCGTTTTCAGCGTCCGTCGTACGTTACGAGAAGCTCTGCTTGTTCAGGGGATGTCCTTTTTTGTCTCGTGCTCTCCGGGCGCTCCGACTCCATTTCCTGTGTGGCATTGATTCACCCTCTGTCCTCTTTGTTTGGCCCGATGTTCAAAGGTGTGTGTGTGAAACATTGGATGTGGTTAGGATTTTAATCGGTACCAAAACTGATGACGATACTAATGAATAACAAGTCTAATGCCATGGTTCCAACCTGGGGGGGGCAAAGCTTTGTAAGTTTTGAGGTTATAAGGGCCCGAGTAGGGTTGGGTATTGGTTCACTTTAAATGAATCGTATTTGAAATGTCTCGGAGAGAGCTTGAGACTACGAGAGCGCGACAGCAATAATGGTGCGACAAAATCGGTCGAAAGTGTGGCTGCATTTCACACATTTAGACGCAGACAGCTCTCAATGTAATATTTGCGAAAAAAAATGCAGGGTGGGCCAGGAACACCTGATGAAGGGATTTATTTGAAAGCTGAAGAATGAACTGTTTTGGACTCATGGAAAGTGACGACTGCTACATCAGCTCAGCAGCCGTGGCTCGGGCCCTAATAATAAGAAAGGCTGTTCTCCAGTGAACAGAGACAGGTTATAACAATTTAAAATGTGTGACGCAGCAACATAAATCAGGAAATAAGTGTTTAAGAGTCCAAAATGTTAAAGTAGCTGCTGCTAAAATGCTTATTTTACTGCGTATACATTTTTAAAGAGGCAGAAACATATTTATTAATAACATCATCAGATGTACAAACGTATGAGGACATTTACGTGTGAAAGAGTAAACGAGAGGAATACTGGATGACGTAGAGGTGAAGACAGTATAAGACAAGGTTCCTGCTCCTGTCATGTTGTAAACAAACAGTGAGTCCCTGAGTCACTAACTGACAGAAAAACCAGAGTCACTGTGACAATAAACAGCAGAAACAGGATCGACAGGCTGTATAAGATTCCAGCCATTCCTGCCAGAAGGACAATGAAGCGAGACGCACACACACACGCACACACACACACACCGGCTCACTCCAGTCTTTACAGTTTATCATTTCTCTTTCATGCTTTGAAAGACAACGGCATGTGAAATGTTGGAAACTTTTAATGGCGACCAGTGCAGAGCGAGTGTGTTTGAGCTGCTGCTGCTGCTGCTGCTGATGCTGCCGCTGCTGCTTTATTCCACCTTGACAGTTAGTATAAAAAGGTGGAGGAAACAGAATGGAAGCAAAAGTGTGTTGTGGTAACACGAGCGGTCAAAGAGGCAGACGCTGGAGAGAAAGAGGAAATTCAAAACGATAACTCGTAACTTTGCAAGTGTACAGACAGATTCTACAGAGGACTGTAACTTTACCCCGAAGTTGTCGCTCTGTGACGCTGTCTTCAGAGCTAACAAACGATTACAAAAACAAAATAATCAGGGACTTTTATTGGCTCCTCATCCGGCAAACAGTGTTGCCAACTGAGCGAATTTTTCCCGCTCTATTTAGCCGAGTATTCAGAGCCGTCTCGTGATGTTTCCTGAGGTTATTAGAGACTTTTGGGAGCCTCTGATGTGAAAGCACGTATCAAACACCAGACGGGACAAAAGTGTGAATAATTCAGAAGTTGGTCAATTGTGCACATCAACCGCGGTGTGAAGAAACAGATAAATTATGAGGACGCAGTCAAGCATATGCCACCATGTTAAATGTTTTTAGTGTACCTCATCAACAACACAGCTCCTTTAAAGATGAATGTTTTCTGGGTTTTTTGCTCCATATAATAAAGAAATCACGAGATGTTTGAGAACGTCATAATTTCCAGGTTTGGGAAACCTTTTCTGACATTTTCTGGACCAAACAAGTAATCGATCAATTGACAAACTATTCGGGAGATGAATTGATTCTGGAAATGATCATTAATTGCAGCTTTTTAATATAAAGATTAAAATCTTAAAGTTAAAAGACTTACAACAAAGTAAATCATCCGAAGGTTTCAACAAAACATGGACAAAGTGTCTTATTTTTAATTTAAAGTGTGTCGAATGTAATTGACAAAAAAGGGCGTGTCCCCTCCTCCTTCCTTTCACGTTTTTCACATTCAAATACAGTAAAATCACCGTGTGTGTGTGTGTGTGTGTTACCTCGTTCTCAGAAGTGAACCTGTCCGACAGGTACGAGTGAAACTGCAGCATACCTGTGCACCACCTGTCAGGTGCAGAGGGCGGAGCTCAGTGTGAGGGCAGGATAAGATCAGAGGGGTTTTTTTTTAGTGCTTCCTTGAGTCGTCACCGACGAATGCAAATCTCCAGAATTTGAATTTGAATGGCTTTGAGTATAAACCATGGACCAGTTATCAAAGAAGACGCAGACGTTGTCTTCCTGAGGACACAAATGCAGAAGTAAGAATATAGTAAACAGCCACCAGGGGGCGACTTTGGTTGGCGCCAAAAAGGAATAACTTTTAAATGGAAGTGTAAAAGTGGAAAATGAGCTTCTACTTCTCACTAGCTTTATCAAAAAAATAAATGTTTTTTTGATCAGATAAGATAATCCTTTATTCGTCCCACATGAGGAAATTTCAGTTGTATTTGGAAGTTGGAACCTCTGAGTTAAGTTGGCTTTCCAACTTGGAAACATAGTATTCCAGGACTTTTAATGTTTCTTGTACAGAACACCATGTAGAGCGTTGTTGTTGACTGTCATTGCTAGCAGTGGTCAAAATATCGATTTGGAGATATATCACCGTCCTTCCTTGTGCAATATTGTAATCGATACATTAGTTTAAATATCGATATTTTAATAAATACATTTTTCAAGTTTTTGTCTTCAGTTTGACAGATATCGCAATGTATCGCTACGTGATTGTCTTGCAATATATTGATTATCACAAATTTGTTGTTTCATGATATTATTGGTATTGTGGACCATGTATCACGTATCGCCTCGACGTTGGAACGCGACTTCTGACGTAAAGGGTCCCCCCATTTTGCAGCAGAACGTGCAGCAAGTGGCAACAATTTCATAAGTGACATATTAATGATTAAAAATACAGAAAACAAATATAGAAAACACTAGCTTAACAAGTACGACCAAACATTTCCTTCCTCACCCATGAATCTAGTAAAAGCAGATATTATGTATTAAATCAACCAGAATTGACCCATTATCCTGAATAAAACAACAGATTTCTATGGACATATAACACATGTATCACATTTAATCTAACAGATCATGTCGTTAAAGTGTCAGGTTTGTGTATTTTCTCTTCAGAGAGACACTGATCGAACCCCAGACATGGTTAAATACCAGACACTCTCTCTGTCTCGCTGTCCCTCTGTCTGTCCCTCTGTCCTGCTTTTATCCTCCTCTCTAGGGTTAGTTAACACGGCGTTTGACGCGATTGATGTCGGGTGACCTTTGAGTTGCTGTGGCAACAGGGTCCTAAATCCAGAGGAGACGCTCATCTCCAGGGACTGGGACTGATTTGTTAAATAAACTCTTCATGGACACACACACACACACACTAACACACACACACACACACACTGATTGTGAAACCAGTAGATAAACATTGGTGGGGAGAGGAGAAACTTTCAGTCTCATGATGCTGCAGGAAGATAACTTTAAGTCGTCTGAGACTGACCACATTCCTGCCATTTGTGCACACACACACACACAAACACACATCTGGTTGGAGTTATGTCTCATGTCTATATTTTGTAGTGTCATTTCACAAAAAGCAGGATATTAAAACACATCATTTGGCGACTTCATGACAATAGTGGGATTCGTCTGCGTATAGTTTGATAACCACTTTCGAATCCAGCTTCTCTAATGTAGGGATTTGCTGCTGTTTGACACAACAAACAAGACGATTGCCTGAATCTAAACAGGATTTGGGGAATTATTACAGACATTTCAGGTCAAGTGGAAATAATGATGAATCGGGATAAATCAGTGATGTGGTTGATTGTTTATTTCCTGTAGGGGCAAATCTGGACAAGTTATTCAATCATTTTGTTTTGTTTTTTACTGTAATTGTCTTTGTCTAAGATAATCTTCACAGTGAGTGTTTGATCGTTAGGGTTCGGGACTTGTTTTATTACAACAGTGGTGGTTTTCATTCAGTCATTTTCATTCTTAAGATTCTGCTGCTCTTCCTCACTGTCCTGAAGAATTAAAGTATGTCATTTTCCCAGAAAAATCCCTGAAGCTGGATCTGTTAGGGCTCCCTCCCCAGCACCTTTTGTGCCTTCTTAGATAAGCTGTACGCTGGCTGTTCTTTAGTCTCAGCCTCAGCTAATCTAGAGCACACAGCAGAGAGAAGGCCAAGGGATTAAAGAGATAGTTGAGAAAGGGCTCGTCTAATAATATCCTAAGAATGTGTTTACAGCTTTATCTCACTGTTAGATGGTGCTTTTTGCCACCTAGAAACTGAAGTTTGCAAAGTACTTCACTCCTCCCACACCAAAGTCCATAGAGAAAATCAGTTTTTAGCGTTTCAGCGTTCTGATTTTCTCTATGGGCTTTGGGGCGGGGGAGTGAAACAGTTCCACGACATAAAATGTATTTTCCAGTTAGAAAAGGATATTAATCCTCTTCAGTCATGATATTCATTTATTTCGTTTTTATTGCTATAGCATTATCAAAATATGTTCATTATGTGAGTTCTTCTGCCACTTTTTTCCAAGATAACTTTCACTTTCCATATGGCCATTATTTATTAGACTGTGTAGGAATCACGGTACTGAGAAGCCACAGACATGCTGGTGAATCTCGTCTGTGATTGAACGGTCGTTTGACGGAAGTCTTGAGAGCTACCGTAATGACGAGTATATGGGTGCAAAGCTCAATTTCTCTGCTTTCCAGTCCATCGTTTTTGAATTTTCTAGATATCGCAAACGGTCTAGGAGTCACGGTAACGATAGGTACGCATGCCAAACCTTGTGTCATGTGACATACGTAGTGTCAAGATGTTGCAAATATAGATGTTATTAAGTGAGCGTTATGTGAAGCAGCTGAAATTTGACACGGGTGTAATTATCATAAATTGAATTCAGCAAAGACCGAAGTGGCCGACAAAATCAGCCGTATTCTAAAGCAGCGATATGGAAACAATGTATGGGAGATGCAGCATTAATGTTTCCACAGGAAAACTGTTGCAGTGTATGGATGCAGTTATATCTGAACGCAGCTTTAAACAAATGATGTCACCTCTGCTAGCTCTGCTCTCCATTGTAAAGGAGAGGAGAGCAAAAATATGTTGCTTTGTTCTCTCAGTATGCAGACTCTTGACCACAGGGCCCTGTTAGTGTGTGTGTGTGTGTGTGTGTGTGTATGGCAGCTGTGCCCGGGCATACGTGCTTGTGTGTGTGGTCTAAATACAGCACTTTTCTCTTACCCAAATCATTGTATGCCAAAAGGCACAAACAAGGTCATAAAAGTGACTTTGTTGTGCAGCTCTAAACATAGACTCACTGTGTTTCATACCACTTTTTTGGAGTTGGCAACTGATCTACATTCAGCTACTGTTGGCTCATGAAATGTCAACAAATGGCAACGTGCTTTGTCACTGGCAAGACAATTCCAAGTGGATTTTTATTTTTATTTTTAGTGAGGAGTTATTGTTGCCGGTTTCCTGATCGACTTTACAGATACAGGATGCCTTCTCTGCCACTAGGGTTTTCTATCACAGTCAAAACAATAACAAAAAGTGCCAAGTTTCATTATGTTGGAGGGAAGCTTGGGATTATGAGCTGCGGCTCACTTCCTGACAAAGTGACTGCTCCTCTCTGTTTTGCTTAGCGGTCTTTTTCAGTGAGAGAAAAACCTCTTTTCACCAATGAAAATGAGACGTTAAGTAAATAAGAATAACATTAATGTTGCAAAAACTACTGACTAATAAAAACTATATGAAAATGGGACAAATTGAGAATAGAACCAACCACAAACTACTGTTATAATTTTTCAAAGTACAAAGTAGTTGATCTAGGAGGTCACTAGAGCTGAAACAAGTACTCGATTACTAAATTAACCGTCAACTATTTTGATAATCGATTTATCGGTTTGAATATTTTTTAAAACAAGATTTCTGATTGTTTCAGCTTCTTAAATTTGAATATTTTCTTCATTTATTTGCCCTATATAACAAATTAATAATTAAAACTGAATAATTTTGGTTTATGGACAAAAACAATTTGAGAACATCATCGTTTGCAGGTTTGACAAACACTGTTCAACATTTTTTAACGTTTTCTGACGTTTGATGGAACAACAATTTTTACTGCGCACAGACAAGGATGTAGAGCATTTTTTGAAAATGAACAGCTGGGCAAAGCGGTGACAAATCAGACGGTCCGTTATGTAAAAGTACTCCACTCAAATAAATTCATCGTTTTTAGATATTTGTGTAGAAAATGTTGCATCTTTAAAGGTCCAGTGTGTACCATTTAAGAGGGTTTTATTGGCAACAATTGAATAAACTCCCCCATGATTATGTCTATAAAAGTTTACATTTGCTTTTGTTTGATTTCGTAGCTTTTAGAATGAGTTTTATGTACTTCGGTCGGGAGGCCACCAGTCTGAATGGAAGTATGTGCATTTTGTGTTTTGAGTTGAAGGATTAGAAAAAGAAAAAGTGAAGAGAAAGTTTACATCCTTTCTGGTGTGTGAAGGCCACTGTAGTTGCCTGACACGCTCAGGAAAACAAATGGTCTAACCAGTAGATGTCCCTAATGCTTACTCACTGGAGTGTGTGTGTGTGTGTCCATGTAGCTGCTCATCTGGTCCAGTTCTCTGACGTGTCTCTGTCCTGCTAAGCGCCAGCTGTACATGGACGTGTTTTAGTCCGGGTCATCCACAGAGAATCCTTTTTTAGTTCTATTTTTAGGGGACTGAATGATGGTCAGAGGACAGTGAAGGTCTGACGGATGTGTAATCTGTTTCACATTTATCTGTGACTCTCAGGAAACTTTCAATTTAAAGTGAGAGAGATTTAGAAATGTATCCCTCCCAAAGCTTTAAGTGTTTTTCTTTTTAAGTGTTATTGTACAAAGTGACTCCTAAAGGCCCACATAATACCTACTTAAAGTCTACGGTATTTTAAGAATATCTTCACAACTTCATCTTAACATCGTTTTTTGACAAAAAACTGAAATTTGTCAACCTCTCACCTTCCTGTGCCAAAGTCATAGAGAAAATCAACGTTTTTAGCTCCCATGGACACGGAAGCTGCTGGTCTGCTTCTGCCTTGTTTGGTCAGTTTATGTCACTCGGGTAAATATGAATGAATCATTTCAAACACAGAACTCGCAGAAAAACACACCTGAACTTACTTTAGGTGGCAGCAGTGGATCAACAGCTCCTGTGTGCTGTGGTGTAAAATCGCCAATTTTCTTGATTGGACTTTGGTGCACGGGGGAAAGAGAGAGCAGTTCAGCTACAGTCTCTCATTGGAAACGTGTGTCTAACAGCGAGGAAAAGCAGAAAACTCGCTTCAGATAATATTGTAGATTTAAGCATGTGTAGATTGAGCTCCACCACACGGAGAATCATCACAGGCTGTAGCTTCTGATGCTAATGGTGTGCGTCACATTTGAATTGTTGACATTGTCTGCATACAGTCTTCTCTCTCTCGCTCTCGCTCTCTGTGGAATAAAATAAACATCTGACGTGAGGCAGGTCTGAGCCTCGAGTCGTGGGAACCAGAAGAACGAGCAGAGATGAACTAATTTTGCTCTCATTAACATTTTGGCTAACACCCACTCTTAACTTAATTTCAATCTCCTTTGCTCTCTCTCTCTCTCTCTCTCTCTCTCTCTCTCTCTCTCTCTTTCTCTCTCTCTCTCTCTCTCGGGAGGTTAGAGGAGAATAATGTTGTGTGGGTCATAAAATCTGGGTGGGGCCAGTTTCTTGGCCGCAGGACCCCCGGGGACCTGAACCCAAAACTAAACGTCTCTCTCTCTCCGCTCATGAGATTCAAACCAGTGTGTGAAGTGAAATCAATCCTCTGGTCTGAGGCTCAGAACTCTTCCTTCATCCTTTTCCTCAAGCAACAGTTCAGCAGGAATCCAGTTACATCCCACTAAACTAATTCTTCACTGAGGTCAAAGGTCAACCAATATGGGTTTTTATGACTGATGCCAATGTATGATACTGATACTGATACAGAGTCTTATTTTCTCCTCCTACTGATAAAATATAACGGTTCACTAATGACAAATGCAAAGGCCTACACTTGCTCACTACTTCTTCTTCTTCTGAACACACACACAGTTTGACACAGCCATTCTTCTCAGGACCCAAACCATTAACCTTAACTAGAACTAATTAACGCTTAACCTTAACCACAGTTCAAATATTAGCCCTGAACTTTAACCAGTTCCTCAGGAATTAGGTGTTGCCTCTGTAGGATCAGGGTTTGGTCTCCATGAGGATCACTGGTCTTGACAAAGTCTAACTCTAACCCTAAAACCAGTTGTTAACCCTTAAAAGTACCAGCCATAATGTCCTTAATTTGTCCAAATATTCACTTTTTTTTGGTCCTCACACACACACACACACACGCGCGCACACACACAATGTCATGGTGTCCCGGGTCAGTGTCCCCTCGTGGCTCCTCCCCCTTCAGTCCCTGGGTGCTCAGCCGTCTTTGCATTCCCACACTAAACACAGGTTGTTGTTGACACACGGCAGGTGAACCGTGAACGAAAACATGAAAACATGGCCAGAGCGAGGCCGTGGATGTGAGGATATCACTGTCGCTGTGTAGTTAATGGTACTGAGGGGGCGGAGTCACAGTGTTTTTATTGATTTTTAAAGCTTGGACTAATGATTTTCTTGTTATTCAAAGCACAGAAAGCAGAAAATACTGATTAATTTGATTACTGCATTAATCGTTACCTATTTTGTCGTTTTTGATTGTTTTTTTTTCCAAAATTTACGCTGCTTGTTTGTGGTTTTTTTTGCCATTAATTCATATTAAAGCATCACAGAATCCTGCTCCGACAGAAAGAAAAAGATATTACCTCCATATTTCATGTCAGCCCAGACTCTGGACCGTACCAATAATCATCGTTCATTTCCTGTTTGTTGTTGTGAGTGAGTTGTTATTCATACAGTGATGTTTTTTTTTTTTTAATCTGCAGTCTTCTGTGTGTTGGCTGCGTCAGTGAGGAGTGACAATACAGAAGAGTTGAACTGACACAACTCTGGATTCTTTTTGCTGACAGAGACAGATTTTATTCTCGAGTTTCTGTGTGTCTGTGTGTGTGTGTGTGTGTGTGTGTACGTACATTATATAGGTGGAAAAATAGAGAATGGCACGTACAGCAGCCTTGGAAGGCAGGAGGAAAGTAAAAGAAACACACAAAGGTGGAAAAAAGGGAGAAGAGAAAGTTCTGCCGGGTCACGTGGAACTTTTTAATTAAAACAGGAGACTTCTTTTCCAACCAACATGAAGTAAACAACAGAGCAGAGACGATAGCAGACAATACGTCACACGTTAATGCACACGACATCTGCTTTGCACTTATATACATGTATTCATGCCCTGCACAGATGTTCATATACTGTATATGTATTCTACTCTTATTCATGTGAGATAAGATGGTTATGAGACTCACAACAGGGACATTTATGGCTACAAAACCAGCTAAAAGTGAAAGTAATGAATTATCAATTTGGTGACATATCAATGAAAAGTTGAAATTATAAGATAAAAAAGTCAAAATTATGAGATAAAAAGTCAAAATTATGACATGAAAAGTCAAAAACTAAGAAACGTTTTCTGTCTCGTTATTTACTCTTGGTTTATTTACAATTTTCTGGCGATAAAATGACCTGGAAGTTCAGTAACTAAACCCTTTTTTTATATATATTTGTCCATACCTGAATTCAGGAGTTTCAGTCAGGCTTTGGGTTCAAGGCTCCTTCTCTCCAATGAAGGTCAATCTTAATACTAAGACATTTTGGACAATGCAGTGCTTCCACTGTGTCCCCAGTGACTCAAAGCAAGGAATATACAGACTTGGTTTGAGTTTGGTGTGGAAGAACTTGACAGAGCCCTGACTTTTAACCCCCATCGAGCCCTTTGGGATGAATTGAAACACCGATTGTGAGCAAGGTCTTCTCGTCCAGTCCAACATCAGTGCCTGACCTCATCTACAGCATGAATGGACACAAATTCACCATAGAAACTAGAGATCTTCCGATACCATTTTTTCCCCTCCCGATTCCGATTCTTGTGCTGTGGGTATCAGCCGATACAGAGTACCGATACCAGTGTGTTATTAAAAAAAATATATCATACTACGCCTGCATGACTTTGATATGATTATCATTGGTGATAATGTTTGGCTCAGGTTAAACCCTCTGTAAAACATGAACGAATACAGCAAATGGACAGCATTTATTTTTACCAGTGATATGTGATTTCGTTTTTCAGCTTGTACGTTTGTTTTCACTCTGGTCCAAACACCGCAGCACTGGCAGAGTTTCATGTTTCAATGACGACTGACCGGGAAAGGACGCGCGTGACATCATTTTTACAGGACTCCAGATTGTTAAATTGAGTCTCTGAAGTAACACTAAACTTTAAAAACATAGGCATACATACGCAGGACACAGGTATGCTGGTTAGTTGTAGCGCTGCTCTTTTCATTTAATAAACAGGCTGCTCCAGTTTGACTGTAGGTGCGCTAACGGAGCTAGCGCAGCTAACAGCGCTAACGGAGCTAACTGGTAAATACTGCCAAACTGCCGACATGATGAGCTAATGTTAGCTCCTTGTCTACAGGTGTCGGGTGATCAGTTCTTCTTCACACCTCTAAAACAGCACAGTGCAACTGTTTCAATTGCGGCGAAGAAGAACCGTGTCAGAGCTAACTAGCAAATTACGTGGTATCGGAAAGGTGCATGGACTCCAGTACTCGCCGATACCATCATTTTCGGCAGTATCGGAGGCATTTCCGATATTGGTATCGGAATCGGAACAACTGTAATAGAAACATTTCAAAATCTTGAGGAATTGAATTGAATTGAATGACTTTATTCCTCCCCCAGGGGGGAAACACACATTCACAACAGCTCAGTTAAGAAAGGTAAGAATAGAATAAAAGTAAAAATAAGAATAAAAATATAGAATAAAAATAAAAATACCATACAATACAATACAATACAATACAATAGTAAGACAATTACCAAAAGATAAAAGTCTTCCTAGAAGAGTGGAAGCTGTTATTGAGGGACAAACTCTATATTCAAGTATTGTATATGTATTTGAGTACTTCATTACAGTCTCTGTTGGTGTAATGGTCACAAAACGGCAACTTTCTCGAGCGAATTCAGCAGATTATGTGTGAAATGGCGCCTGCAGGTAAACATAAGTCAGCAGCTTCAGGAAAAACACCAATAAAAGTGCAAATTATTGGTTTAAACCCGCTCTAGAGATGTCGTTGACGCTCAGGATAAAGACACAAAAGACAAACCAAGTGCTTTGACAGTCGTGTCCCCTGGAAGGACATCTGTGCGTCTTTCTCCTGAGCTGTTCAGCTGTCCAACGTTTAAATTGGACCGCGCTGCGCTGATTTTAATATAGAACCGTTCCACAGGCTGTGTTATCATAGCACATAGCGTGAGGTATGGAGTGAATCCTCACTCCTTTAAGCCAGTTACTGTGACGTGAAAAACTTTCTTTTGCTTTGACTTTAAAAACTTTTTCTCTGGATGTTGTTTCTCCATCTGACGAAGAACAAGATCACTTTTCTCGATCTGTATAGAGCTGTGACCTTATATACTGAACTTGTTCATCGGGACTTCTGATGTTAAATTCAAACTGCTGCCAAATCTGGATCACATCCAGATGACATTTAGTGTGATGGTAGAAAGTCAGATTCTACACACGCATACTAAAATTTGTTCAAATCGGATGAGTTTTGACAGAGATATGATGAAGGTATTTTTACAGTTTTGCCAATTGTAAGAAAAATGTGATTGTTTTTGTGACATCATCAGTGGGAACACTCTTACCAAAATATAATGATAATTTAATTAAAGGTGACCTACCTATCACAAAAAAAATTGTCAAAATTACAGATAAACTCACACTGATTATAACCTCCTTGGTGGAGGTAATGACCAGTTACCAGGTAACCAGTTAATAACCAGTTCTGGACAACTCCAATATACATTCAATATCTGCCCTGCAGTATAAATGAAGTATTGGATACATAAAACATGTAATCAAAAAACAAAACAACCTTTACAAATGTACTTACAAATGTAATTTTTAGTGACATTAATGCAGTTTCTGAGTCCAAAAATGCATCATATATAATAATTGGCCAGTGCTAACTATTAAAAAATGGCAAATATTGGCACAAATTTCAACTGTGTCTTGACTCTCCGTTGTACATCAATGAAGTGAGTGTTCCAGCTCCTTCATAAAGCTGCATGGGCCCTTGAGGCAGCTCGCTAATGTAAATGTTGCGCTCTGTTGTCCCTCTGTTTTAATCTCAACCATATGCCTTACATTCCTCGCCCTCAGAACCTGGATGACAGTCAGTCGGTTGTACCACCACGCACAAGACGCACAATCTACATGACGAAACGGCCTCATATCGGCAAAACTGCCTTTCAAAATATGATATTTCAGACAGTGGAGGTCACATCACACCTGATGATTTTAGATCTAAAAGCAAGTTCCCTTATCAGACTTTAAATCTGAAAAATAAAAAAGATGAATAAGACTCTTCACTCTTTAGATGAATGGACAGATTCTTATGAACAGATGTCAGAAAATGTTGATCAGTGTTTGTCAAACCTGGAAATAATGATTTTCTCAAATGTCTTGTTTTGTTATTTCAGAAAATATTCACATTTAAGAAGCTGAAAAATCAGAGAATCTTGAAAAAAAAACACAGCGATTAATCTATTATCAAAATAGTATTTGATTCATTTTAAACAGTTGTTTCAGACCTAAAGTAGCTATATGTTTTCAGGTAAATTAAATAATTAAGTTGTTGCAGTTTCTGGCTCCAATCAGCATAATGTATTAATTTCTGGGGAGAAATCTGATGTTTGTGACATCACACTGTCATAGAAATTAAGATTATAAGATTTGGAAAACACAATATTAGCAAATAAGTTAAAATGTATACATTTGAAAAGATTAGTAGTAGTAGTGGAATGATTGTTAGCAAAGATTTTTGCCTGTGTTAAATAATTATTATTTCTTCATTAATACGATGATTTTAATTTTTTTGCCTCGTAATTTGTACCTTTTTTTTTTTCCAAATTTTTTCACATATTTAATATTAAGTATATGCATTATTTTATGTAAAATCTATATAGGTTTATTGCGGTGTGGATTTGTGTTGGAGTTTCTGGAATGGATTATCTCACTTTACTTACCCCCACCACCAGGGGGCAGCTTCATCTTCTTTTTATACCAATAAACTGTAAAAATGGAGGCTCTGTTTCATTGGTCAGACAGAGTTCAGGTTCGGTTATTTGAGGACACTCTTTCTCCTCCCTCACATCGCAGCCATCGACTCTCATTTTATCTTCCCCGGTTTTCCCAGTTGCTTCTCTCCCGTCGTCCACTCGCTCTCACTCAATCGCTCATGTCTGTCTGACGTTTCGAACTTTCCCCTCCTCCTGCTCCGTCTCCTGGAGGCTGTGATGGATCACTTTTACTGAGCTAATAGCTTTGCATTTATCACTCCCGCTGAATCGTCTGACAAAAGGGATTTTTCTTCTTCTCTCCATCATTGGCCTGGACTTTGTTTTGCTCTGGACAAACATGTCACTGTAATAATAGCCTACAGCCTGTAGATCAAAGATTATATCACACTGTACAGATTTTATTTGAGAAAATAATCCATGGATAAATAAATAAATGATACAAATGTAATAATTTGGGGTGTTTTATTGGACAAAACTAGGGATGGGAATCGGTATTGGTCCAATACTGGTCGAAATCCTGTATGTCCCGCAAAAGCATTTTAGCTGAGTCATGTTTGGACTGTTCATTTCTTCTCTCTTTTTTGGAAGAACAATAATAAGTTCATAAACGGTCTAAAAATGACTTTATCAGACTGATATCGGAGTTTGTGATATCTGTATTGGACACAAAAAAAGTGGTATGGCTCCGTCATTTGGGAACGGCATCAATTTCGTGGTTTGGGAAACGCCGCTCAAAGCCTCTAAAGCGATAACTAGAGCTATAGATGTGTTTGTAGCATCAGTCATGTGACCTTATTCATCAGTGACTTTAGTCAGTGGTGTAAAAACTCCTGGATTTAAACATTTAATTAACGTTCTGGAACCAGGCTACAGAACGCCAAGCAGGTCACAACTCACTACAAAAGTGTTTCCTTCCATGTATGATGATGTTATTGGAGGTCAGAGGTCAGATTCTGTGATTGCTGGAGCTTCAGAGCAACACAGAGCTGCATGACTTCTCTTTTACACTTACTGTAGTTTACAATTGACTTGGTCATTGTCACATTCATGTTGTTAATAAGTGAATTTATAGTTGTTAGTGTGGTACATTGTAATCTGTGCCAACAGAGAGAGAATCGTGACCCCTGAGTAAAGACAGACCTCCTGTAGTCGGAATGAGGGACCCGTTGGCTCCAGTTTTGGTCCGAGTGAAACAGAAGGAATGAAGAAGAGAAAAACAGGAATGAGAGACGCACCACGCTGTCCACGCCGTATACAGTATGTGGTCGGACCTGCTCCGTTGCATTGTGGGTGGTCTGATGTCATCACTCACACATGCTGCCAGTTTCTGTCTTGTGTGCTACTGCTGCAGCTTCAGTTTCACTGCACATGCACATGCTATTCGTTTGTTCTGTAATCTCACATCTCATCATCAGAGAGAGATCAGAGCTGCACCGACCTTTTATTTAACTTTCCTGTATTTGGGATCTTTTTCTGTTCAAAGAGCAGATGTTGCTCTCTGGTCCCCAGACCCCTCTACCACCTCCATGTTCAAAGAATGGTATGTTCTCAACCCCCAACCCCCCAAAACAAAGCACAGTTTCCTGTCAGAACAATGGCGGTTGTTTGGCGGTGAAAAAAATCCTTCACATGTGACGCTGTGCTGACGGACACTTCCCTTCCCAAATCGCTCCTTCCTTTACATCTCAGTGATTCAATCTTTAACGAGAGGCAGTGATAGGATCGCACCTACGACACTCCTGCCCTTCCCATTGTGAGCGCACATGCATGCATTTTCTCTCTCTGTGTGTGTGTGTGTGTGCGTGTGTGTGTGTGTGTGTGTGTGTGTGTGTGTGTGTGTGTGTGTGTGTGTGCGCAGTAAGTACAGGTCTGGTCACAGTAGAGTTGCTGAAAGGACAGGAAATTCTCCTCGTCTCCGCCTAAATTCCCACAACCATCCAAAACAACCAGCCTTTTTTTTTATTCAAGGAGAGATTGAGTAAAGGTAGAATAAAATTGCTCAGTTTTTTAATGATTGTTTAGGGAAGTGTTACAGAAACCTGTCGTAGTTTTTTACTAAGTGCTTTATCGCTTGTGCAACTGCGGTTGAATTTGATGTTGTTGTTGTTGTTGTTGACAGAAGCTGTGAAATTTGTGCTGCAACTAACAATTAATTCCCTTCATCGATTCATCTGTCGATTTCTTTTCTTGAAAAATTGATTCTTCTTCGTCGATCGGTGTTTCCCGAAACTCATAATGACAGTTTTCAAATGTCTTATTTTTTGTCCTTAAATCAAAATCAGTTCAGTTTTATTTATTTTTTGTCATATGGACAAAAAAAAAACATAAAAAGTCCGATAACTTGTTTTTATTATTTAAAAAAAAACACACAATAGTTTAGTCTCAGTTTATGAAATGTTGCAGCCTTTTGTTTAATGTGAGGCGCATCTTTTTATAACATAAAAATGTAAAGTTTTTTTTAACTAAAACTTTGCTCATCATCTTTGTGGTTCAGGCTTGTATGACTTTATAATGTTTTTTTTCAGAGAATAAGCAACAAAAATAACAGAAAAATAGAGATATTGTAAGATATTATGCAATAAGGACAGAACTATAAGCAAATAAAAGCAATTTTGTTTAAAGAAGGAGCAAAAAAATATCTTTGTAAATAAACACAAACGACAAATTAATGCTTAAAAGTAACAGATTTTGTTCGGACGCAGCCTGAAATATTTAGATATTTTCCCTATTTCTTCACGAATAAATGCAAATTTGAAAAAGGTCCGACTGGAACTGAATGAGTGAATAAATACCTGAATACAGGACAGAAAAATCTTAATAATAGTGAAATAAACGTCTTTTTAGAGCGAAACTGAGGGTAAAAAAACAACAGTAAACAGATGTAAAATCATTGATGTCATAATTGCTAGTCTCTTTGTTTTAGCAGTCATAGTTTGCTGTGCTCGTAAAAACATTTAAATCACATTCCACCTAAAGCCAAAGGCAGAAGTTCAAGTTTATACTTTGTTATGTGTTGTCGTATGACTCATTCACACACAACTGTAGCCACTAAATAACAGGCCTCATCTAATAGAATCAACACCTGCCATTTGATCTCACCTTTAAACAACTCTTTTTAGCGGGAAACTGAAGTTTGTGAACCGCTCACTCTCCTACACCAAAGTCCTTGCAGAAAACGGTCGTTTTTAGCTCACAGGGACGCAGGAGCTGCTGCTCCACTGATGCCTTGTGTGGTCAGTTTGTGTCACTGAGGTGAATCAAAACAAAGAGTTTTCAAACACAGAAGTCACAGAACAACACGTTTAAATGCACTGATGGAGGCAGAAGTGGGTCAACGGTTCCTGTGTGCTGTGACGTAAAATCAATGATTTTCTCTATGGGCTTTGGTTGCGAGGGAGTGTGCGGTTTGCAAAGCAACACAAACTTCAGTTTCCACTCGAGAAAAAGCAGCAAATATAATGAGCAAACCCATCCAGTAGGATATTTTAACCTTAGGCAGGTGTAGATTTTTATAAATCAAATTTGTATGAAGTGGATAAAATCTGTTTTTTCGTGTGTTTTTGTTCCTGTTAATCCTGATTCAGCTGTTTTTTGGGTCGTCAGCCTGTTATGACGTCTCATTTTTGACTAATTCACTTTTTTTTGATACATTTGCAAAGATATTGACGAACAAATGTGTATTTGTACCTGTGTGGAGGAGTTGCGACATCAATTCTGAGGTGTGTAATCATCTGCAGAGCTTCTTGCTGGTGCTCTAGCTCCTGTATTTTAATCTGTCTGATATCTCTGAGTTAATAGTAGATTTAAATCGATGCAGCAGCAGCTGTACTGAGCCTCAGCTTCGCTCAGTGCAGGTGATGAGGACTGAGAGTCAGTGTAAGGTCTGTGTGTAACATTTCTCTCCGCTCCAGCCTGTGCACATGATTTTTTGACATTTTTATTCGCCACAGTGTTTCTGACGACTGTGTATTTGCTCATCATTGAAAGTGCTTGAATTTTGTCCAAGAAAGAAAATTACGCTTTTCCATACAGCCTAGAAGTACATTATGGTTCTAGCACAGTTCGGCCTAGCTTATTTTTTTGCTTTTCCATCAGTGAACCTGGTGGTTTTTTTTTTTTTTTTGTTCCTGC
The DNA here is from genome assembly GCF_958295425.1 of Solea solea. Classification (NCBI taxonomy): domain Eukaryota; kingdom Metazoa; phylum Chordata; class Actinopteri; order Pleuronectiformes; family Soleidae; genus Solea; species Solea solea. The sequence continues at coordinate 104,124 of NC_081139.1, forward strand.
TCTGACGAGGTTCCAAGCGAGCTGAGCCGATACTAAAATGTGACATCAACAGACTGCAGGCCACTGATTGGTCACTGGAAGAATCAAAACCGAACAATGCCGAACTGTAGATCAGTTAAATAGATTTAAGAATCCCTGAAAACATTGTTAATCTCCAACATTTTAGATTTAAAATGTCAATATTTAACAATAGGAATCGAATCACAACCCAACATTCAGTGGTATTTCTGTTTATGTAGGAAGTACTGAACGATTCTGTGAACACATCTTTTTAAATGGACTGATTCTAATGATTCACTTGCACCCAAAACAACTGCTTTACAAGTCACTAATAGTTTGTGTGTTTGTGTCTGTTTGTGCGAATAAAACCAATGTCACGGCAGTCTCACATAGCCGTTGCTATGGCGATTCCGCCCATGTTGAGGAGAAGCTATGAAGTCAGGGAAAACGACGTGACTGATACCAAACCGAGTAGAGTCAAGTCGTGCTGGAACTGTATAGTGGAAAAGTCGCCATAAGTTGATATTTAGGTAAATGTCTCCATTTGTTTGTTATGACGCCACCTACTGTTCATGCCCTGCGTTGTTTGATGTACATAGACCAGGCCTACGCCTAGGACAAACGTGGAGTCACGTTGACGTGAGATTCCGTGCAGAATAACGAGCGAGTAAAGTTAAAAAGAGAGAGAGCAAATGACGACTAATGATGACTGTAACAATGAAAATTCAAAGATCTCGTTCTTACCAAGGACAAATGACAAAGACTGACTGGTCATGATCTTAAGGACAATCACTTGTCCAGATGCAGAGCGTGATGCAAAGTGGAAGTCCTTGCATTTGATGTCAATCAAGGTGTGGGAACCCTGTGTATGATTAAAGTTAGGGATCAGGCTTTGTTTAGACTGAGCAAATGAAGGGAAGTGGATGCAGAGTCCTCAGGAGTGCAGCTGCACAGGCCTCTGTGTGTGTGTGTGTGTGTGTGATTGCCTCAGAGGCTTGTGAAGGGAGTGATGTAATTAGAAGAGATGATTCTCTGTGTGTTTGTATGGCCGTGAATTGAAACGGTGACAGAAGCAGCGAGGACACAACGTTTATGTTTGCGTGAGGCGTGAAATAATGATCACAATCGTTTCATGAAACGTCTGCCACTACCGTCGTTTGTTTATTTATCGCAGTGAAATGCTTTTTTGATGGTTTTCTACTTTTCCTTTATAGTCCTTGATTTTTATATTAATGTAAAACAGATTGAGAGCTCAGTCAGAGACTGGAGGTTTTTTACAGAGTCAGAATGACAATAAAGCTTTGGTGAATCTTTTGAATAATACACTTTTATTCATGTCGCACTTTTAAAACCACATATTTACAATGTGCCTCGAAAGAAAAAACAAAACAAAAAAAACAGGACGGGAAAAGTTTAATGTTGTGTTTCTTTTTCTTTTTTTGTTGTTGTTTAAATGTTACATTAACTAAGTATGGAAGAATATTAATGCCAAAGCATGAATTATGAGATTGAAGTCAGAATTCTGAGATTAAAGTCAGAATTATGAGAAAAAGCCACAATTCTGAGATTCAAGTCAGAAATCTCAGAAGATTAAATCGGCATTATGAGATTAAAGCCAGGATTATGAGATAAAACTCTAATTTTCTGACTAATCTAATATGAGATTAGTCAGAAAATTTAGAGATTAAAGTCAGAATTCAGAGATTAAAGTCAGAATTCTGACTATTTTCAAAATTCATGCTGCAATTCTTTTTTTTTTTTTTTACGTGGCACTAATACTCTTCCGTACACAAGTGTGTAAATAGGGATACAAATAACAGATATTAACATTTAAATCACATTTAAATATGATAGAATCATTATCACAAAGAAGTGTGGTCGAGCTTTACCAAAGCAGGTTTCATAGTTTCCATGTTCCATTTCACTGCTCAGTGACTCTGTTGTTACACGTGATATTTACACTGCAGTTAAAGTGGAAACAGCAGCAGTCAACTTCTCCTCCCCCTTAGGGGGTGGGGTAGCTCAGTGGTTAAGACCGGTACCCTGTGTGTAAAAGACATCATGGTCGCAAGTTCAACTCCACCCCTGGCAGGTTGTACTCAATTCCCTTGTAAGTCGCTTTGAATAAAAGCGTCTGCTAAAAAATGTTATTAGAGATCTGGAGGACAGAAATGTCATGGCTATTGATCAGAGGAGAGGGTGTGAGGGGCAAAAAAAGAAAACAGCCCGGCCAGTCTCTGTTTTTTATTGACTAATTAAAGAGCCTCATTATGAGGTCAGCGGTCAACTGTCTGCAGGGCAGAAATGCTCCACATCCACTCACCCGGCCCACGGTGGGGCTCTGTGGTCTGCGTAGCTGGTCAAAGACGAGTTTTTAGATGTATTTTGATAAGGAAAACCAGATGTTAGCCCCCGAAGAGCAGACTCACTTCACACCTGCTTCAGTCAGTGATATCTAAAGAATGTGTTTAACTGCTTTTATCAACAGGAAACTGAAGGTTTTTTTGTCACATTTTAAATTGCTGCCTCTCCTGCACCAAAGTGCATTGAGAAAACCATTGATTTTACCCCACAGCACACGGGGTTGTTAAACCACTGCTGCCTCCTCTTCATAACTTAAAATGTGTTTGTTTGTGACGTCAGTGTTTGGAATTTGGAATTAACGATGTTAACGACTGGAAAAAAACAGTCTTCATCAACGTGTCATTCATTCAGTCACTCTGTCCTCTCGAGGTGTTGAATGCATCCACGGTGAGGTGTTAGGAGTCAGCTCCTCACACTGCATTGATTTCGCTACATTTTAGCACACATATCTGTCTTGTAGCAGTGCAGCGGCACAGTGGACTGCAATCAAATATAGCTTTAATCACAGCCTCGCGCTCTGACTCTGACATTCTGTCGTAACAGCTTTTTTTTTCCCTCCCTCATTTATGAATCACTATTGTGGGTTTTCCCTCCCAGGCACCTGTAGTTTATTTTTTATTTTTTAATAAATATTAATTTGAAGCTGCAGTTCACTACCAAATATGCTGGGGGCAGTATTCCACTGTCTGCCATGACTGTGCTCACTAATGAAGAAGAACATGTGAATGGTTGCCCCAACAGAGAGAGGGAGAGTAAAAAAAAGGTCCAGAAGAATACTCAACTGTCGTAAGAGTTGCTGTGCTAAGAAGCTACCAGCAACCCTCTGGTTACAGTACGATTCCCCCTCCACTCAGCCATGTGCTGCCATAGTTGACGGATTCATTGTTTAAAATACAGCCCTAGGCTCATGTTTTTATGACCGGACTGATCAAGTTTAGCAGTTTCGTGGTGAAAGTTTTGGTCTGACTTCACTGAGAAATCTGTAACTGCCCAAGCGTTGGCATGAACACCAACCAATCAAAACACAAAGAAAAGCAGCATTGATATCATTGTTGCTGATGTTTGGTTTTCAGACACTTTAGCACCACTAGCAGCTCTGGCTATGTGGTCAGCTATGACTGTCACTGTTCTGCTAATGCTAAATCAGTTGTACACATAGTAGTTTGTAAAATAGCGTCGTTATCAATTGCTCTTGTTAACAAAGGAGAGAATAGTTTGCATTTCCGACTTCTCAACTGGAATGTGGTCACTCCCGGTTCTGACTTCTGCAAAACCTACCATCGCCACATCCAGCACCAAGCGTCAGTCTCACTCACTGTCAGTCCTTGAAGTGACTCATACATGCAAATGCAGACAAAAGAAACAACAATGTCTGTTCTTTGTTCACTTGTTCCGTGTCTTTCCAGTTTCCTTTTCTTCCTCAGAGTCCTTGCTGTGAAGCGAGTGTCCTTGTAAGACGGCCGGGGCTGAGTCTTGGCTCCAGTTTGACTTTAAACCTCATTCATTAGCGTGTTGTCCTCTGCTCTGGCAAATAATGAGATTGGAAGATGGATGTTTGGTCCTTTTGATTAAAGCGTCCAATCAAAACGAGGTTATCGGGAGACAGATTCCTCCGTCACCGACTGTGATGCGGAACGTTATCTCCGTCTTTGTCATTATTGTTCCCTTAATTGCAGAGAATGCCGGCACTCACCTGGTTTGACCTCTTCCAGCTTCCCAAATAATAGGCTGTGGGAGAACTGATCGCCATTGAAGGACTGTTACCAAGCAGCCTGCGATCACTGACTCTAAGGTTCAGTAATTAAGGCTGCATTTACACTGATATCTGATTGTTGGACTTGGCTTAGATTCTCTTTCAAAAGTGACCCATACCTGCATTCACACTGGTTAATAGCTGGGTAAAACACACCACAGGGTGAACTTTGAAAGTGACCTGAAAGTGTTTCGTTGGCTAAAATGGTAGTGAAAGTGGTGTTATTATAAAAATGTATGCCCCAAAGGTTTAAAAGGCCTGAGTCCTGGTTACTGGTTCGTTGTCCTCTGTTGCACAGGTTAAGAAGAGTCATGTGATCATAGACGATGTACACGTGTGTTTACATCATTCTTAAGGAAGCGCAAATGCCTCAATCTGAGAAGTGTAGAAGTGTAGAGGTGTAACAGCGTTGAGTTTGTTTGGTTTCCAGGTAACAAAGAAACACAAGTTTCACCACTTTACTGAAAAGTTTTATTTGAGATTTAGTAGCAAATCCATGCATTTTCCTTAAAGGACCAGGTTTACCTCGTTCTAGTTTAGAAGTTGGGGGGAAAAAAGCCGATTTGCAAACGCAATCTCGGGCAAGTTGTTGTAAACAATACCAGTTGATAACGACGCTGTACGCAGTGTAGCAAAATTTCCACAGATACAAATTGAGCAGTACTATTATGGACAATTGATTTACTGTTCGTGGTTTGTGAGGTTTCTCCCCTTTTCAAGCCCTGTAGCTCTCTCATTTCTTTGTCATCTCCTTCAGTTTTTACTTAATATTAAGATCCCACTTGCTGTGACTTTGTTGCATTTTTTGGACCCAATGTAAGACAATATTCTACTTATTTTAAATTACGTGCACTGCAATGTGAAGGTTGACTTTTGTTTTGTTTTGTTTCAAGTTCCTCTTGAGTCACTTTCCTGGTCTACAACAAGAGATTTTAATAATAGAGGTAGACCGATTCATCTTATTAGGTTGCTATTTGTCGTTTGTTTAAATCAAGTTTGGCCATCAATTCTTTAGTATGAATATAATTGGACACAATTTGCTGCCAAAGAAAAGTTTATTTGACAAAGTTTAGTTTTTTTTTGATGACCTGTGCAGACACAAAATCCACTGCTCAATAAATGTCAGTTTCATTCAAGCAATTGTATGTTTTATATTATGAATTATGAAAATTGGCCTAAAATATTGGCACCATATATCGGCCATTGGCTTCACTGATTTCTAAAGATAAACCTCCACTTCCTCCTCCACCTTTACCACCTCCTTCCACCTCCTTCTAACTCAGCCTTTCTCCATTTTTTACATCTCAATTAGTCATTGATTTTCTTCCCCACTGCACATCTGTTGGTTCTAGTTTAATTTATGTTTTCTGATGACCTTTTTACCTCAGTGCAGCCCCCACAGCTACATTGTTAGCATGGATCTGCTGTCTCAGTATGAGGCTGAGGGTCTAATGTGGTCAGAGCTGAGTGATGACTAACATTAGACCCTTTTTTACTTCTCTCCCTCTCTCTCCCTCTTTCTCTTTGGATTGAAACGCTGCTGCAGTTTAAAGAACCACACCAGGGTTATTCCATGCTTGGCTTAATTACTCGTACAAATATTGTACTTTGTTTGCTTGGTATTACCAACCTGCTTTCTGGTCGGCTGTTGAAGAAGAAGAAGGGTTATATATATATATATATATATATATAAGCTTCAAATGATGCCATGTTAACGTAATAACTATATGAAGACAAATAGAAAAAGACAGACGGGGAAGGTTCCGTCTCCTCATGGATGAGGCTCACAGTTGGCATATAGAAAGATCTTAATCATAAATCCGCTCTTTAAAGTCCCACATTTACGTAATTTGGAGCCGTTGCATTGGTTGACGTCATTGGTTGAAGGTTGGAGAGAGACGGCGTAACGTAGCTCCGTTGGTATGCGACTATGTTCACGTACGGTACACAAACAAATCACCAGCACATGTTCTGACCGGCCTTTTGTATATGTTACATGATTTTTACACATGTGCCCTCGACGGTGATTAGAAGCAGTTGTGTGCAGTTGTTGAATTATGGCCTGAACTCCAGCACCAATTCCTTTGTAAATTAACCTTTTGGACCAAGTATGAAAACACACACACACACAATACGCTGTATATCCTCAACCCCATCACTGTTATGGTGTCTGATATATTCCACTATTGCTTTCAGCGTCGGCGCTCGGGTCGATCCAAACAGACTTTTCTGTTAAGCCGTTTTTTTTTCCCCGCAGAGGAAATACACATTCAAACTTCAATAAATGCTGTAAGTGAGTAAAACACTTCATCTGTGCGAGGAAATTCAGTTACAAGATAAAAAAAAAATCTTATGACCTTGATTAAAAGCCAAACTTGTGCCATAAGAAATACAACACGAGTACAAATCATGATATAGTAAAAAAAAATATGCGATTAAAAAGAAAATCAATAAATAGTTGTAATTATGATGTAAAAGGTTAAATTACACAAGAAGAAATGATAAGATGCCAAAACAAATGTCTTTTGTTTTGTAGGAATTGTTATAAATTCATAAACACGGGACAAATCTGCGATTATGTGGATGTGTTGTTTCAGGTTCTCATTATATGAGGCGCGTTTGTGTGCCGTCCACACGGGAACAGGTTTAGGTGAATACACATACTTTTATGCTGCTTTCCCATGGAAACGGCGTTTTTAGGAGACCTGAAACGCTAAAAGTCGCTAAATGCTTACACAGTGATGGCACTCAACTTAAAACAGACCTTATTTCCCTTTATATCCGTCTGCTGTTTTTGGTGTGTGTATGTCACAGCGCCTCCTACAGTCCTGGCATATGTACTGCAGTGTTTTGAGTCATTTTGAAGATATTTTCTGAAACGATTTTGTGTATTTCAGGGATTTTTTTTTCCTTCTGGATGTAGTCTCTGTTTCTGAAGAGGGCCTTTGGCTCTTCTTTGTGTGTTTGATAGAACGACATTTGAGGGGAAATTATTTACTCAGTCATTATAAATCCTTTATGGCATTATTCACAGAGCAGGTCGTGGCTATATAACCTTGCTCAGTCGTCACTAATGACGTTAATGAGTTTTTGAATTGGCAGCCACTTGAAGTGGAAGTGTTTGATAGCCCGGAGGAGGAGGAGGAGGAAGAGCGGCGGCGGCGGCAACCGCGGTGGCTCAGTGGGACAAAGACAGACTGATAAATGAATCAACATGTCACGGCAGACGCAGCGTGTGTGGGAGAGTGCAGGAATCACAGGCCAGTGATTTATCGGGGCAGCTGTAGTGAAGACATCGGCGTGGTGGCCTCGCCATCTCACACCCTGCCTCCTGACTGAACCTCCACATTCCTGTGAAGAGCTGCTGAGCTGAAGACGCTGAAGACAGAGGAGGAGAGAGAGAGAGAGAGAGAGAGAGAGAGAGAGAGAGAGGGGAGTAATGGATGTGCTGGTGGGAACAAGGGCAAGAGACGGCAGATAAGACAAGAAACAGGAAGAAGACACTCTGACTATGAAGAAGAGAAACATCTCAAAGTCTGACCTCCTATGGATATTTGATAATTGACTCGGAAACACTGATCGATTTGCAACATTTGATGGCCCAAACGACTAGAAAATAATAATAATAATAATAATTATCGAAATAATTGTGAGTTGCGACTTCACAAAATCAGTCCATGACATATGGGCTGAGGTCGGGGACAGAGTTTTAGACCAGGTTCTTGTTTCCTTGACAGCCCATTATTCTCTAACCATCTCTTCCACGAGTGTAACATTTTCTTTTGTTGGCACAAACTTGCTCCGTTTCTGCCATCCTGCACCAGACTGTCCTCAGACTGCTTCTTTCCTCAGTCGTCTGGAATGCACACACTCTCATCCCGGAGGGGGCGGGGACGTCGTCGAGTTTATCCACTGCGTCACAGTGTTTGTTTTTCCTTCATTTATGTCATCAGGCACGCTGTCCACCCCCCTCAGAGTTTCCCCCCACAGTAAAGTGCTGCCGTTGACGCCAGCTCTGGTCAGATGTAGCGGTTTAGGCAGAGATGTTGTGAAACCTCTCTGAGTCTTGTAAAATGAAGTGGAGGGAACCTTTTGTAATGGTTTACGGGAGCTTGTGTCTCTCCTGAGACTCATCCTTAAAAAATAGATGAGTTTTATTTTGTGGGTTTGTGCTGAGCTTGCTGTTTTGTATATACATGAATATTTGACAAATACGAAAACAAAAGTCCCACCCAGTACACTCTGCATTATTTCAAGTGTTTGCCACTTTATCTTGCTGTTAGACAAACTTCTCTCACTGGAAATTGAAGTTTCTCTCTCCCGCACCTAATTCCATAGAAAATATCAGCATTTTTAGCTCACAAGGGAAACAGGAGCTCTTTACTGCTGAGTTTTTTGGTTGGTTTGTGTCACTTAGGTTGAACCGAAGTACGGATTTCAAACACTGAAGTCATAAAATCACACTTGAGGTTGTACTGATGGAGGCAGCAGTGGATCAACAACTCCTGTGTGCTGTGATGTAAAATCCCACATTTTATGAATGGGGTTTGGTGCAGGGAGTGAGCGAGCGGTTTGCAAATCAGCACAAACTATATTTTAAGTCACGATATGATGATATCACAATATTAAAACATGATACAATATTATTCAATATTTATGTTACAATACGATGGATTTAAGTCACGATACACGCAACATATACATATATGCATATGTGTTTGTATGTGTATATATGTATATGTATGTATATGTATATATATGTGTGTGTGTATATATGTATATGTGTATATATGTATATATGTGTATATGTATATGTATGTATATGTGTGTGTATATATGTATATGTATATATGTATATGTTGCATGTATCGTGACTTAAATTCATCGTATTGTAACACAAATATTGAATAATATTGTATCATGTTTTAATATCGTATGTGTATATATATACACACATATATACACATACATACATACATATATACATGTATGTGTGTATATGTATATATATATATCGTGTATATGTGTATATATGTGTGTGTATGTATATATATATATGTGTGTGTATGTATATATATATATGTGTGTGTGTGTATGTATATGTGTACATATATGTATATATGTATACATACAGTATGGTCTGTTGTACTACTGTAACTAATGAAGATGAATGTTTTTAATATATTTGATTATTAACGATCAATAATCAATAATGATGTGTGTTTGTTGCTGTGGGTCATCAGTAAAATCAGAGCTCAAACGTCGTGTTCTCTCTTATGCAAATGTTTGGGTCCCAGAGGAAGGTGAGGAGCACGGTGATTGATTAAAGTGCTGCTGCACAGAGTCACTCTATTGTTTCGCTATGGGAAGCTTTTCAGTGCGACAGTGTCCACGTTCGTTTAGAACGGGCGTTTCCACAGAAAATCCTCCTCAGTAAAGAGAGAGAAAAATATGAGAAGGTTTAATCATCCTTTACATTTATAGCAGTGTTTGTGCTCGATGTTGAAAATAAAGCAGACAGAAAAATGTGAATTGAATTACTGTATATAAAATAAAGTATATTAAAGAATAGACTAATAGAAAGGTACATGCTGTAATCATGTGTAAACTTAACATTTAATCATGTAATTGAGGTCATTTAAGGTATTAATTCATACAATATGCAAGGGTTATATTGGTAACATAAGTTGACTTATTAAACTATAATTAGTAAAATCTCAGAACTTAGTACCTGATCATTTGGAATCAGTTGATAACTTCACAGTCACCAAATCCTCGATGATTCAGCAAAAAACCTTCATGAATGTAATGTTTTTAAATTTGTTTTTTATATTGTGCTGCTTTTTACTTTGTTTACTTTTATATTATCGCCATCGATCTCTGTCTGTTCTCATCATAAAAGACCTTCGAGGGACAAGCGTTAAATTATCATCTGCTAGAAACACTGTGGTGCTTTCATTGGGCACCTGTTAGCAGCAATCTCTTTGTTATTGTATAGTGTTAGATAAAAAATAACCCATAAATAAATAAACTGCGCATTTATTAACTGTTAACTGTTATTTATGCTCCATGTGACCCTGAATCCACCACACAGACACTAAACATTTGTGGAATATTGGTCATAATTAACATTGATAAAGTGTAATAATGGTTAAATAGGTGCTTAATTATAGTGAAGTAATGCTTTACAATGTTTCATTGTAATGTATGTTATGGACATACACGTCATAATTTGCAATAATTCGTCCCGTCCTTTAGGTGGATAAGTGGTTTTGTGTCTGGGTCTCCAAAAGCCTCTAATAAGACCAGAAAAAAATCACTAGATTTGTCGCTCGTCACATTTTTAAAAAAGAGTCGTAAAGGGGGGTTCTGAATCCTCGCTAAATATGGTGGAAAAGTCGCTTCATTGTCGCCACTAAAACAGCTGCAAACCGTGCGTTCTTCAGCACACAGCCAGCCCCGCCCCCTTTAAAGTTCCTGTAATCTGAAAAGTAGGTACTTAATTCAGGGGGAATGTTTGGGGTCAAGGTAAAGTTTTTCCCTGGGTTTTTCAAAATGCCGAGTAAATAAGAGATTTCCCCGCGCTGATGATGTCATAGCTCCACCCCTTTCGCGCTTGCATTGGCTGTTGCATCTTCTTCTTCTTCACTTGTTGTGATTCCATGACTGTGTTACAGTGCCACATACAGGCCTGGCATATACACTACAGCCATGGTTATCAAACTGTGGTACCTTAGCTTCCTCTGCTGGTACGAGGAGGAAAATCCAAAATACTGTTGATTTCAGCTCATTTGCATATAAATCGACAGCTAATTTTCTCTTCTCTTCTCTTATTGAGTTTGAGTTTCTCGACTGAGTTTAAACACAGAAGAAGAAGAAAGAAGATAAAGTTTTTAGTTACAGCTCCACGTTTTTAAGTGCTGTGTAAAATGTTTACATCCACATCTGATAAAACACATAATGTATTTACTGTAATGGAGGAAGAAGAGGAGGAGGAGGAGACGCTATCTCTGCTTTTTCTCTCTTTCTGTGTCTTTCCTTCAGAGTGAACAACAAAGGTCTTATTTAAGGACAGATGGATGTCTCTGTGTCTCTTTCTCGACACTTTCCACTTTAGTTGTTATCTGTGATCTGTGCTTTAGGAGGAGGAGGAGGAGGACGACGACAACAAGTGCTTACTGGAGTCCAGGAATAGGACTCTCCTCTCCTCCTCCTCTTTCTCCTTCTTCTTCTCATTTCATCTCATCTCCTTCTCCTCTCCTCCCATGTTTTGCTCCCCGTCTCCTACTTCATGCATGCGTTTTAAACACATGCTCCAAACATTTAAGTTTTTGTGTTTTGACCTCATGTATTATTTAAAGGCGTGGCCTGCGTCGCTGCAGCAGATGATTCTCGTCGTTATCTAACGTCTAATGTTTTTATTCAAACGTGACGGTGATGGATGACAGAGCAGCAGCACAAAGGCTGAGCGAGCGCTCGCTACTGACGCAGAAACTGAGGCTATAAAGTGATGTGGTTTGTGTAAAGCAATCACTTAAATTGATCTTAAAGGGATAGTTTGGGGTTAATGGCTAATTTTAGCCATTTTAGCCATTAACCCCAAACTCGCTCCTGCCACACCAAAGTCCATAGAGAAAATCAGTCATTTTTACATCACAGCACACAGGAGCTGTTGCGCCACTGCTGCCACCGTCACTTAACTCACAGGGGTTGTTTTGTGATGTTCTGCTATATTCTGTGTTTGAAATCCTTCACTCATAATAATAAAGCGGACCGTAGACCAGCAGCACCTGTGTCCCAGTGAGATAAAAACGCTGTTTTTCTAAATGGACTCTGGTGCAGGAGAGATATCAGTTTTCAAACTCGAGTTTCCAGCCAGAAAACGGCCGTATCACAGTGAGATAAAGCAGCAAACATCATAGATATGGTTAAGTGGCTGAAATCAGCTTGTCCTTTTGTCTTCAGGCTGTTTTGTGCGCCTGAATTTTATCACTTTAATGCACTCATTGACCAATTTAGTGAGAGAGGAGAAACTTTTTCACCAAACTGTCCTTTTAAAACTCACAACTCAAAGCTTTGCTTTCTCCTCCTCCGGTGATAAATGACGCCTGTTTCAGAGTCTGGGCAGAAACGCACGCCCCAGTTTTTGAGCAATATTAATTGCGCCGACAGTTGTTCACTCACAAACACTCATTACCTCTTCTCACAGAACAAGGCTGCCAGCTTTCTCCCCTAACAGATGCTTGCCCTCCACCTCCTCCTCCTCCTCCAGTTTGTTATAAATATGGATGGGCAGCATCATCATCATCATCATCATCAGCTGCAAAGCTCCCTTTTTCTGAGCAGAAGATGCTGTAATCGGACGCGGCAGTTACCCGCCCGCCGTCCCTCACGCTCACGGAAATCCTGTCGCGGTGATTTGGACGTTGTGTGGAATGATCGTACCCACGAGAGCGGAGCGCTCACTCTGCACAATTTAGAGTGAATTTGTCATCGCCGTAATCAATATATGTAATGGGGCCATCACTTTTTATTCGGGAATTTTACATCATTTTGGAATGTGGCGTGTTCATAGTTCACGTTTGAATTGTAGTTATGTGCTCAAAATGTGGGCTCCGGTATTTGTTTGGTCCAGAAAATGTCAAGAAAACGTTGGAAATGATGATGTTCTCAAATGTTTATGTCAAACGGAGCAAAGAAACCAGAAAATATTCAATAATATTTTTATTAGGGTTAGAATAAAAAATATTCTAACCCTAACCCTCATTTAAGAAGCTGGAAAATCAGAAAGCTTATTTTACTCGATTACCAAAATAGCTAATCTCACAAGGGTCTATTTAAGTAGTAACCCCTTAGAAACCAGCAGAGGGCGCTGGTAGGTTTACTGCGTAAAATATAAATGAAACAAAAGCTAAACAGAATCACACTTGATCCAGATTAAGTTGACAGGCTTGAGTTTCTGGCAAATAATAATCAGTTGGGACTTTCACAACTGAAAATCCTGTTTTTGAGCTGTTAGAGTTCCCTCCTGTTGTCAGTTATTTCCTTTTCAGTGAGTGTTTCACTGTCATTCTACTCGACTGATACTGTATGTTATGAATACTTTAATTCCAGCAACATTGTTAGTGCTAATGTAGCAATCATTCAAATTGTTAGTAAAGTCATGAAACCTGTGATGTTTGTGGTATAGTTTAGGGAATTGGCAGAAAACCGAGTAAAATAAATGTAAAGGGCTCAATCTGTGGTAATTAATTATTTACTTATTTTATTCTGCCAGTGGAAATAGTAAAAAAATTCACCTCAATCTCACACAGTGGACTTCAAATCATCTTGGTAAACATGTCACCTGATTAAAGACGAGGTTTTGCTTGACAAAAAAGGTGAAAATTGAACCGAATGAGTTGGTTGTGGTTTTAAAGCAAGACGGACAGCAAACAAGAAACATTTGTTGAAGAGAGAAATATGGAAGGTCGAGGGTACAAGTATCCAAGTCCAAATCCAGAGTTTGGCTACAAAATACTACCAAACTTTCTGACCTGAAAATATAAATAAAATAGAGGAAGAAAAGATTTGCACTTGATCCAGATTATATTAAAGGGGACATATTATACCTTATTTCCCCCATTAAAATAGTTCCCTGGTGTCCTAATGAACATGTCAGTGACACAATAGCAGTTCAATAACCCTGCTAAACCCGCCCCTTTCAGAACGCTCGGTTTTCGTGCATGGTCCCTTTATATGCAAATGAGACACAGGCAAACACACACCCACTTCTTCCAGGGGGTTTCTGATTTGTCCTCTTTACAGCGCTCACTCGCTCAGCTGCTTCTCGTCTCCCCCTCCCTCCACTAGATCTCTGACAATATCAACATGGCAGCATGCGCAGAAAACAGCGAGAGTGCCGCCACAGGAAGAGACGTCCTACATAAGGATCGAGCCGAACAGTGCCCAACTGTAAATCAGTTAAAAGCTGAATAAACTGGCGCTGTATGTGGCTGTATCAGACCGGTGACTGTATGCTCCGGAGCTGGCGATCAGCTGATTTTCACAGAGTGCAGCACCGCTGATCGCCAGTGGCGAGCGGCATAAACGGCCGCTGTATGTGACTGTATCAGACTGAGTCTGTGCTCCGGTCATGGAGGACGTACTGAACAAATATTTTTAATTAGGACGTGTCAGAATGGTCAGTTATGAGCTCCATTTGACCTTGTGTGTGTTTGTACGTCGGTGAAATACGTTCGCTGACTAAATACGGCGACCGCTGGCCGCAGTCTGATGCGAAGTGGTGCGAACACACGAACACACGATTGCTGACTTTATTCGGCACATTAGCTTCATATATAAAATCCTCTGAGGCTGGAAGTTTGTGTAAAACACTGTGCTCTACTGTGCAGCCACGAACAGCACACTTGTCCCTCCGCGTTGACATAATACCACTCTTCCTCCCTCGCCTGCACTCTCGCAGGGTGGAGCTAAGGTGGAGCTCTCGAAGTAAACTTACTGGTGGGGCGGTAACATTCGCGGTGAAATGCGCATGCTGCCGTCATAAGCGCAGGGAATTCAACATCGCGTGTTTTATCGCCTATACTTACACTAAGGGGGACCACGAAAACATGATGGAGTATTCTTTTTCCACACTTTGGTGACTGGTAGGGCCTCCAGAGTCCCAAATATAAGTATTAAAATGGTTAAAAAGTTGATTTTGCATAATATGTCCCCTTTAACTAAACAGACTTTCAGGCAAATAATAATATCATGAATGAAGTTGGACCGTTTGCTTTGACTTTCACAACTTTTTAAGCTCTTAGAGTTTCCTCCTGTTGTCAGTTATTTCCTGTTCAGTGAGTGTTTCTCTCATTTGTTAAAGAGAGAAACACTTCCCAAATGTGGAAGGTCTAGACTTTGAGTCCTCACGGCAGTGTAAAAATATGAATTCATCTGTTATTTTTTTTGAGGTATTGTTGGTCGGTGTTACCAAAAAAATTGCAAATGCTCTTCAATGTCTTAAACCAAATGTGAATGATTTCTTTGTTATATAAAGCAAAGGGACCAGAAAATATTCACGTTTAAGAGGCTTAAAAACCAGAAAAAGAACGCTGAGAATCTACAATGAGAGATTTTGTATTGCGATATGATTGTCTCGCAATATATTGATTATCACAGTATCATTGTATTGTGATATTATTGGTATCGTGGACCTTGTATCGTATCTGTCAGTGAATGGGTAAATGGGTGAATGTCAAAACTGTCGTGTAAAGCATCTTTGAGTCACAAACAAGACTAGAAAAGTATGTGTTTACACATATCGACAGATACTGAGTTTTTGTTGTACTGATAATGAAGAGAATCATGTTTTTATACATTTTTTATTTCTGTGTTTTATGAGTGCTGCTGCTGAATGTCCGTGTCTGTCTTTAAGCTTTTATGAGAGCAGGATATTGCTGAGTCTCACGTCTCCAGGTCTCGGAGGTAAACACTCCTGTACGCCCCGGCAGTGTCCGCAGCCTCGTCTCTGTGCAGCGTTAGCGTTAGGGTTCTGAACACCGAGTCTTCAGTCTACAGTTCTCGGGATTTAATGTGAGCTCAAAGACGACTCGGAGACGCCATTAAAACCCTGCTGTTTAAATGAAAACCACGCCAGCAGTATCCACCGTGACCCACATTTTCATTGGGGGCGTGCCAGGACATGTGGTGTGTGCTTGTGATGAACACACACACACAAAAAAACACAAACAAACAGGATGTGTTCGTCTCACTTCAGACTTTTCTGTGTATCCTTTGTTTATTTGAGCAGTTTTACTAAAAGCTTCCTCGTCGTCTGGATCAGACTGAGTCGATGTCTGATGTCTGTTGAATCCATGATTGGACGTCAAAGACATCGTCAGTCGTGTGTTTTTGGATAAAGTGTTTGAATAATGTGTCGCTTATTGATCCTGCAGCTGATCAACTAATCCCACCGTCAGTGTCTCGTATCAGTCACACGCTGTTATCATTGTTATAAATGTTATAAAAGGAGGTTCTGTTTTCATCAGTGTGGGTTTATCTGTAATTATTTGTACTTTTGTAACTTCCTGTTCTGTCATCCCAGTCTTGTTTTTGGTTTTTCCGCACATTAAGGATAAAGAAAAACACAATGAGCAAGTAGGGCTGGGCGATATACCAGTATTAAGAGTTATAGGGGTATATTTTTGAAAGAGATATGTAGTTGAGACAATATCGCCATACCGGTATATTACATATTTTAATATATCTCTGAGCCTACAAGCCTAGTTCAGCTGATCAATCACGCCCTTTACATGTACGTACTACGTAGCCGGAGAACCCGGAGAGAACCTACGCACACACGGGGAGTAAGGGAAATGTATCGGAGTAAAAGTACACATTTTATTTCGGAAAATAACAGCGCCATTGTTCTTTTTCAAACTGCCGCATTCATCCGTGCTGCATCCCTCACATCGTTCATATAGAGACAGTGAATTGGGGGGAAAAACGAGACCTTGTATAAATGCAGTTGCACACACAATCCAATGAATCTATACAACATCTATTTTTAGAGAAAACATACTCACTCATTTTGGTTTAAGTCCCCAAACTGAACTGTGGCTTAAAAAACAACATATCTTTGTCAAAACTCTTAGCAGATCGGGATGAATTAAGTCATGTTTGTGTAAGATGGTAATAACTTTAAGTAAAGTAAAGTTTTATACAGATTTTATCCAGAAAGTTCTTCTTCAAAATGTAAAAATGTCAGGATCTGGTTTGTAAAACGCGGGCAGCAACAAAGTGTTTAATCCACGTTGGACGTCTTTGCTCTCTGAATAATCTGGTTTCTTCATTCTTCACGTTTCATTGCTGACATTTGTTTCTCTCTCTTTCATGGTTGTTGCTGCTTGATGTTGATCATCCCTCGCTCACTTCATCAGGTAAAGAAATTTAATTCAAATGTGTTGGGATTAACTCTATTTTAACGTTATCAAAACTACACACCAAAATACAAATTATGCTATTTTTTGAAAGTTGATGAAAGTATTATTTTTTTCTGCATCATGTATTTCATATTTAGTTTGCCGATCATTTTTTTTTATTGTATTCCTGGTAATGGTAGGTGTTTAAGATGACCACTTTATTAGGCACACCTGTCTAACTGCAGCAGATAAACAGATGTACCTAAAAAAAGTGACTGACTTACACACCTACTATTACCAGGTGTGTAAAATGGCCACTTTATTAGGCACACTTGTCTAAAAGCAGCAGATAAACAGGTGTACCTAATAAAGTGGCCATCTTACACACCTGGTAATGGCAGTGGAGGTTTGACTCCACTGTGGACAGGTGTGAAATCTTCACTCTCATACTCGTGTGTGGAAAAAAAAACTCCTGAGGCGGAAGCCAGATGGCATTTTTCCCTTGTAAGAAAAGAAATGACATCTCTTTTTCCCTCCTCACCCAATTTAACGGCCCACAATCCCTTGAGCCTCGGACGCTCTCTTCACAGCCGTTGCCTGGCGTTTTAGTACATTTTCCATCTTTCCCACACGGCGAGGATCCAGATTTCACAGCTTAGCACAGAAGCATAGATAAGTCTTAACGTGAACTGGCAGCAGGATAAATCTCATGGGGAGAGAGAGAGAGTTTTTCATTGCAATTTTCACCTATTCTGACACGTGGTTTTTTTAGCATAAAAGTCTCCAGTGAGCCACCTGTCAGGTGCACATAAACAGATGTGTGTTTCTTGAACCTCACATGTGTCGCGAGGCTGAAGTGGATCCACTGAGAGGTTTGTGCACTGCTGTGCAGGATCAACAGGTGGCAGCAGAGGTCACATGTCAGGTTTCTGTAAAGTGTGTGTTCAGTGAAGTGAGTATGTGTTAACATGACTCGCTCGACAGGATATTTGCGACCGATATCTGCCATGTTAATTTTACTCGTCAAAGTTACTGTTTCAGAAATCTGTAAATGCAACAATGTAGTGTGACTTTATCGCAATTTATGATTTCCAAATACCCTGTTTTGTTCTGAAATATCATGACTTAAATATAATATTGTGATAATATGGTATTGTGGCTTAAATATCGTGGTATATCATATTGTGACTTAAATAATATTCCATTGTTACTTAAATATCGTGATACAATCATGTTGTGAGTTAAATATCGTGATAATATCGTATTGTGACTTAAATAATAACGTATTGTGACTTTTATAACATAAATAATATGTTGTAACTTAAATATCATGATAATATCGTATCATGACTTAAATATCGTGATATCTTATTGTGACTTAAATATTGTGATATCGTATTGTGACTTAAATCTCGTGATATCAAATTACTACATAAATAATATCGTATTGTGACTTAAATATCGTGATATCGTATTGTGACTTAAATCTTGTGATAATAGTTGGAAATTCCATGTTCTGACTACAAATAGAACACACTAAAGGTTAAGTTAAGGCATAGGTGAGGTTTTTTTCTTTTCTTTTCTGTTTAAATAACTGGAAGTCGGTGT
Organism: Solea solea; assembly: GCF_958295425.1. NCBI lineage: Eukaryota > Metazoa > Chordata > Actinopteri > Pleuronectiformes > Soleidae > Solea > Solea solea. Next base: position 122,754 of record NC_081139.1, read on the forward strand.
GAGTCCTTAAAAGGGCAGCTGTGTGAACTTGTCTGTGTGTAGGTGAGTGTGTGTGTTAGGTGGGTGTTCCCGCCCACTCAACTCATTCCGCCCCCCCCGGGGGTTCCTGCCAGGCCTCTGTACCCCTCCCTCCCTGCATCTCTGTCTCCCGCCTTTTTGTCTGTTCCGCTCATTTTACTTGGTTAAATGTCCTGCTGCACGTCCTCTCATCTTTATGTCAAGCTCTCATGCCATCATCGCCGGTGTCCCGCCCTCCAGGTGTCTCTGTCTCTGTCTATGGAGTTTGGCAACAATTTGTTATTTTGTCTTTGAGCACAGATGGTTTTCACAGGCTGCTGAGCACACACACACACACACACACACACACACACACACACACACGCATGCACACGCATGCACACACACACACACACACACACACACACACACACACGCATGCACACACACACACACACACATAGTTGAAGAACTTTTTCAAGCTACACTCAATTTATTTTACCTCCCATTTTCTTTGTTAATGTGCTCTTTTATGTTCTTTTTACTCATTTGGTTGAGGAAATGTAGAATGATTTCACAATAAAAGCCTTTTGTGAGGTTAAGGGTTGGTTAAAATTGGAGTTAGGGCTATGGAGGCAGAGCAGGGTAAGAAAATGAAATGAAAAAATATGATTTAAACCATAATAAACATCCTGACCCCAACCTGACCCTGACCTCAGCCTAACTTGTGTGTAAACGGGTCCCCACAACATAAGGAATACCAGGTACACACACACAAAGACTGTGTTTTACAAATGTTTTCTGGCAGCTTAATGTTAGTCTGCCCTCTAGTGGACAGAACATACAACAACACATGATGATGATGACAGCAGACTGTGTCGACATGGTAACAACAACAACAACAACAACAAATTAGAAAAGGAATACTTTTTAATTTTTAAAATATATTTAAATATTAAACAGGAATTAATGAGACTGACGCCTCTATCTATATTTATCTGTGTGTGTGTGTGGGGCCTGGAGTCAGCTGTTTGCAGCTCTGCCTGATGCTGACCCAGAAAAGAGCCCACACTCACACACACACACATGAACATACACTGACACACACACGCACACACTGAGACACACACACAACAACAGAACAGTCACAACAGACGTGAACTTTTACACAAGAACTAAGGCGACGTCCTTAAACGTCCGTTTGCGTTAGGCAAATCTAAAAATATATTTAATATAAAAATATAAATAACGCACACACTCTGCTGTCGTCCTCATCACTGACGGAACGGAATGTTTCTGCGTCCACACAAACGGAATTTTCCCTTCACAATCTTTCTCATTTTCATTCTTAGAAAATAGACTGAGAATGAGATTTATGTAAAAGTGCCATTAAACACAATGTGTATTAAACGCACAACGTTAAGTTTTATGTATTAATAAGTCAAATAAATGCCTAATAACCAGGTACATACAGTGTAAAAATACACAACAAAAACTCACTTTCTAGTCCGGAGCCTCGATTACACACGAGAAGAGAAAATAATCAGACCGTCAGCAAACGACGTCCAAGGCTGCAAATAAAAGCTAAAGGCTGAAAAAAGGCCTCTGCAGCCACGGAGATGCATTACCATAATACTCTGCTCCTCCTATTCCACTTCACAGCAAGATAAACGAGCGACCGCTGCGCCGTAATCACACGCACCGTGTTCTGTCACTGCAGGACCCACAGCGGGCTGAACACACGACTCACACCAACCACCAGTCAGAGGGAGGGGGGGAGAGGGGGGGAGAGGGGGAGGTACAACAGAAACAACACGAGGCAGAGTCAAGACATTAAAGCCAGGAAACATGAAAGTGATGTTTTTTTAAGGTGAGAGTGAACTTTCCCTTTAAAGCAGGGAGGTTCAGGTGAAACAAAAGGGATGAAAGGTCAAAGGTCATATCCTCCGGTGTCCTCGTCACGTTTTTTGGCTGAATTGTAATTGGTCAGACGGGGGAAAAAAGAAAGTTATTCTCGATGATTAAGCAGCGTCTGCCGTCGTCTTTTGCCTCAGCTCGGGGCCCCGAGGCCAGCTCATTAACTCCGCCACCAGGGGGCACATGTCACAGTTAATGATCCTGATGATTTACTGTGAGGGACGACGTATGTGTGTGAGTGAGTGTCGTCTTCTTCTTGTGTTTGTTGCCTCTTTTCTGTCATAAACACTGACCTTTGAATTGTGGTTAAGTTAAGGCGTTAACTGGTTATGATTAAGGTCTATTAAGTTTCATTAAGTTAAAACATAAGTTTTCCACTTAATTTCACTGTTAAACTGAAGTTAAGTAAACTGTTCGCTCTCTCTGCACCAAACCCCATAGAGAAAATCTGCGTTTTTAGCTCGTGGAGACACAGGAGCTGCCGGTCTCCCGCTGCATCTTTTGGTCCCTTTGTGTCACTTATTTAAATCCAAAGAAAGTTTTTCAAACCCCGAAGTAACAAAATGACTTAATAAAGGGTGGATAGTGGATCAACAACTCCTGTGTGCTGTGATGTTAAAATCACTGTTTTTCTCTATGGGATTTGGTGTGGGAGAGTGTGTGGTTTGCAAAATTTGACTTTTCATTCAAAAATAGCTCATTTCTTCTTCAAGTAATAAATTAGTGCAACATGAACATATTGTGAAGCTTTATAATGTCATTTATAAAACGTGTCAGATAAATGTTGAGTTGAAACACAGGTTCTTTTAACGGCGACCACTGCTTCATCTTCCACTCTCTTCTTTTTTTCTCTCTCAAACTTTTTCTTTTGCTTGCTCCTCTTCTTCACCGTGTCCTTGTTTAGCCCCCCTTTTCCATCCTTAATTCCTTATTTCCTTCCCTCAGCCACACCCTCCGGTCAACACCCACCTCTACTTGTCTTCATGTATTCCGTCATGTGGCGCGAGGGCATGACTGACCCACTTTCCCACCGCTGTCACGCTGCTGAGTCAAGGCACGCTCGAGAAACACAGACACGCACACACATCTGCTGACACGCACTTTCACATACACACACAGGAAATACAAAATTGTAGGGAACACAGAGGAAAACACTTTTCTTTATGCATGACAACACTAAACAGAATGTGTGTGTGAGTTTCTCATGTACAGATATCTTTGCTTGAATATTAATAACACTGTGTGTGTGTGTGTGTGTGTGTTGATCGCCCACATAACTCAGAGTCAGGTCCTGTATCATTGTTTACAGTGTGTGAGTCTCTGTGCTGATGTTTGTCAAATTAGACTGGTTCTCATGTTGTGTAAATAATCTCACACACACACACACACACACACTGAGAATTCCATGAAAACATCTCATGAATGTTCTCGTCTCAGTTCACTGTTGGCGGGATACGGACACCGCTGCTGCTGCTGCTGCTGCAGCAGCCTCTCTCTCTTCTTCCTCCTCTTCTCCGTGCTGAAATGAATCCTCGCTGGATTTATTTTCCCCGTGTGGACGACAAAGATCAATGAAAACAATCTGGGGAAATAGTAAACAGACGAGCGGCTCTGGGTGACACACAGCCGAGAAAGAAAACTCGTCAGAGATTTGACCCCCGATTGCCTTTGGATCATATTTTCACAGGATAAGAATCATTTTTTTCTGCTCTGGCTGCACTTTACTAAACGTTTTACTCATATCTAGACTTTCATGCGTCATCAGGAGTTTAAAGTAAGTAGTTGTTCATTTCTGAAGCCACTTTTGTCACAGGAAGTCAGAAAAAGCTCCAACTTAATACATAATTTGTGATCATGTTCTAGGCCTCGCGTCTGTAAGCGTCACTGAACAATCATTACAACATGATACATTGTTACATTATTGTTTTTTTGTCAAAGTTATTGTTTGTAACCTGTCTCTTAAATCTAATCTTACATTTATTATGACGTATCATGGCCAGGTCACCCTTCGATCTTTGATTTTAATCTTCAATGGGGTTTTTACCTGAGGTTAAATGAGGGTGAAACAATAATATATTTGACTACATTACATTACATTACATGTCATTTAGCAGACGCTTTTATCAAAGCGACTTACAATGGAATTGGGTACAATCAGCCAGGGGTGGAGTTGAACTTGCGACCATGAGCCACTCCACACCTAGTACTAGTAGAGGGCCAGTCAAGTTGCAACTTTTTGGGAAAAAAAGCAGCTATTCAGTAGGGGTGGGCAATATTATCTGAATGATATCATGATTTTCCACCTTGAGTAGTAGTCGTAGTAAAATATGACAGATATTTCACGGAATTTCGAAATAAAAGTCTCTGTGTTCACATGGATCATTATATAAATCACATGATAAGTGTACACATGATTCAAAATGTATTTGTTACTCAAAAAACTGACAAAAAATAACTAAATTATAGTTTGACATTATGTGTAAGTGGAATGGCCACATCCAGTTGATTGAAGGGCCACATGTGGCCCGCGGACCACAAGTTTGACACCTCTGTGCTAGGATGGTGATTTTTGGCTCATGAAAGTTACATTTTTTTAAAAGTCATTTCCCTGCCTGAGTCCGTTCTGCCATCAACAACAAGCGCTGAATGGAAAAGACACTTCTCGCTGCCTCAAGAGACAAGAAAATATTTAATGTCAGTGAAAATGAAAAGTGTTTGATCACTGCAGTGTTTCAATAAAAAACACACCAGTGGTTTGAGGTCATGGGAAAATATTGACCTTCATTCTTGAATGTGGAAGTGACTTTGGAGGCGTCTTTGATGACGTGTCGCTAACAGCTTCGTAGATAGATACTCGAGTTTTTGATATCCGTATGGGGCGCAAAAAAAGTTTGATCATCCCATCGTTATGGTAAAGCCAATGTGATTTAAATGCACTATAATCAGATGTACGTATCATAAATCCAGTTGTTTGGGGGACACTCTGTATTGGATACTCGGAGTTTGCGATATTGGTATCAGACACGAAAAAGTGTCATCTCTCTCTCCGCTGACATTTCTTAAAACAATTCCACGGTTATCGGAAACGTTATAAGGAAAAAAAAATGTAAAACGTCATACAGGGAACATTTGAGAAGGCAGGAACAAGACTTTCTGTCGATTTCGATAATGGGTGAAGTTTTAAATAGTTTTAGAATAGTTTCTGGTTTCTTTGTGCCGTAGAACAAAGAAGTCATTAAAACTGAACTGATTTCACTTGATTTACATTTCAGAACCTCATCATTTTGAGTTTTTGAGGAACACTGATCAACATTTTCTATGTTTCTTGTATTTTAGCTGACATTTAAATTTTGTACTGTGTCCTGAAAGGTGAATTAAAACAACTAATTGATTTGTTTTCAAGTTTTAAAGTAAACCCTGTTGGGGAATCGTCTTCTAAATGAGGATCCAAGTTTGACCAAATCATCCAAAACTGCTCCTGCAGTGGCTCTGTGAAGGGAACCTGTCCCCCTGTTTGAGAACCACAGCATTGATGGTGTATTTATTGTGAGGGAGAGATTACATATTTTCTGTAGAGCCTTTTAAATATGTGATGTTTGAGTTATTCTTCCTTTGCTCTTGTCTGACTAAGGATTTTAAGAAGAGGCTTCATTTGTTTTTGTAATGCCCCGTCACTCCAGACGAGGGCAGCGGACGACGCCTGGCTTCAGCCTCAGCCCCGACACACAGCACTGTGTGTCTCTCTCTCTCCTGGCAGCTGTTGCTATGGATACAGAGTCTGGCCACTGCTGTGATGCAAGCCACGTCTGATGGGTGAACATAGGGGGTGGTGTTGAGCTCAGAGAAGTCAAACAGTCTCACACACACAAATTACAGAATAGTGTTTATTTTCTCTCAGAATATCTCAGATTGAAGAGTCAGATCTTCGTCTCCTCTCATCCTCCCCATAATCCCTGTGACATATGGTTCATCTCTGATCGTGTACATGTTCACTGTTGCTGCTGCTTCAATCAATTAAAGGCTGATTAGCTTATTATTATCTGATTAACCGGAGCATGAACATGGATGAGCCGCTCACGTTGGTGTGACTTTTGGACAAACTCCAGCTAAATTTAACCTAAAGTAGGTTAGGTTTTATTTGGTTCTTTAATGGCACCAATTTATTTGACTTTCAAGCCTACTATTCCTTTACTATGTCCCACTTTAGAGGAACTAAATTTAACAACAAACAGCTCACCGTAGCAGGCGGCGGGTGCAAATCTAATCATAGCTCCTGCCTGGAAATGTGTCTCTTCATGTCCAAAAGAGCGCTGAAGGTGTGTGTGTGTGTGTGTGTGTGTGTGTGTGTGTGTGTGTGTGTGTGTGTGTGTGTGTGTGTGTGTGTGTGTGTGTGTGTGTGTGTGTGTGTGTGTGTGTGTGTGTGTGTGTGTGTGTGTGTGTGTGTGTGTGTGTGTGTGTGTGTGTAAAAAAATAATGTGTCACCTTGTGCCAGACTGTTTGTGTATTCTACATTGATAAAACACTCCGTGCCCAGCCAAACACGGTGACACTGCCAAATCTGCCTTGGCTCGGCGTGAAACAGGCTGGCACAGTAGCATATGACTGTTTTCTGCTCTGCTACTTAAGGCTGTTGCTTTGTGGTAAAAGGGTAATTGTATCCGCCGTCGCCGCCATGGCGATTGTGTGGAGTCTCTAACATAAAGATTTATTTAAATACTGTTATTTCTTTTGATTGTACAGTGCCATAATTGCAAGTGTGACCTGACTTGTGATCTAAACACAAGCTTCCCTGTGTTACTGGGGCTGGGTTTCCTGAATCACTTTACAGTTATAGCATGGCACGGCTCATGGCTATCGGTTTATTGCTTTTCCATCAGTGATAGTATACCTGGTTCCTGTTGTTTGTTTGTTTGTTTTTAGTACCTGCTCTAATGAGAGTGAGCGTGTCGTCACTGGAAGAGTCATGAGCGCACGTCCGACACAAGAATCAAAGCCAACAATGTCCAACTGTAGATTAAAAATCCCCAATTTTTCCAAGATAGCTTTCACTTTCCACATCTGGCAGTTATTCAACCGTTTAGGAACTACGGTACTGAGAAGCTGACGTCACAAACATGTGACACGCTTATGAATCTTTGTCTGTGATTAGACGTTGGTTGTTCCAAGGACATCCTGAGGAGCTACCATAATGACAAGTATACGGGCGCAAATATCTATTTATCCACTCTCCGCTATCCATCCATCCATCCATCCATCTTCTACCGCTTTATCGTTGCTGTGCCAATCTCAGCTGACATAGGGCGAAAGGCGGGCTCAAAACTGGACAGATCGCCAGTCAATAGTTTTTTAATTTTCTAGATATCACGAACGGTCCAGGAGTTCCGGTAACGAGAGGTACGCATGCCAGATCCCGTTCGGCGGCGACAGGAATGGTCACAGAAAGGTTAATCTCCAACATTTAGCAAAGGAAATGTCTAAAATGTCAACATTTAACAGAGGAGTCTGGTTTATTTAGCGACAGCGCTGCCAAAAGCCGGCAGTCGTGACCTGAATCACAACTCGTTTAGTGATTGTCGTTTACATTTAACATTTAAGCATTTAGTCGACGCTTTTATCCAAAGCGACTTACAACAGAGGATTAAGCTACATAGAAGAGGTCTTGGAAAGAATGCCACTAGATAGGAACATTGAACTGATAGAAGGTGAGAGTGTCAAGGTGGATCCAAGTGCAGAAGGAGATCGTGCAGGGGAGGGTGTATGGTAAGCGCTAGGACAGAAGATGCTCTTGGAAGAGCTGGGTCTTCAAGAGCTTCTTGAAGATAAACAGGGACACCCCTGTTCTGGTAGCGCTGGGATGACACATGAAAAGAGTCTGGATTGTCTCGTCTCGTGTTAGCACCGCCAGACGTCAATCCCTGGATGAACGGAGTAGTCGATGGGTAAGGGGTAGGTGGTGCAGAGTCATGGAGCACTTTTTAGGCTAGCGTCAGTGATTTGAATTTTATGCGGGCGGCTAAGGGCAGCCGGTGGAGCTCAATGAACAGACAGTTTTGAGTTGTTGCCAGTCAAGAGGCTTTTCAACCAAAACCACAGTTAGTACAAAGAATAAACATCCCAGTAGCTTTTAAATGTCAAGTATAACTACACTATGTAATGATATCGCCCGTCTAGAGGAATCCGTTCAAAGTCCGAGCAGACATTTGGTGAGATCGCGAGGGTAGAATTTCAGTGTTCTGTTTGTTTCTATTCCATGCCGTGAATACAGATGTCATCTGCCAGCCTAGGGTCTGGGCTGGTGCCTTTCTCTGGCTCTGCATGTCTGAGCGGGGCCTTGGCTGACTGATCAGAGCTTGGGGATGCAGCGGGGGCTCAATGGGAGACGCCTGGAAAGCATTGTGGCTTTTTTTCACATTTCAGCTGTGTCTGAAATTCTTTTGATGTTTTGTCTGGATGACTCTGACATTCTCTCTCTCTCTCTCTCTCCCTCCCTCTCTAAAGCCCTTTCACCCCCAGTTCCCTCCTGTCACGGATTGCGTGTCTCCTTCTCAAAAATCGTGCTTGTTTTTTTTGGGGGGGGGGGGGGGCTTATAGAAAATCTATAACAGGTGGGCCGTGTTTGAAGGATATGTCGTTTCTAATTATCTGTTTGCTGAGGGATTTGGGCGAGAGGCTGCCGGGCCAAATGGTCTCCCAACCCAATCCTGCCGCTTGCCTGCGATATTTAATATATTTTAATATAGTTAAATTGAAAATAGTTCAAGCTATTGCACAAAATGAAACTAGTTTATGACATGACATGATTTTCAACCCTCCAAGGTAGAGCTGGGTATTTTCTACAACCTCATGCTACGATATGTATCGCAATGCAGAGGCAACGATACAACACATATCACGATACACAATTATTTTGAAATAATTTATGAAAATAACTGAAATGTGTTTTTAAAAAATGCGCTTAGGCAGTGTTTCATTGATTGTCAGAATTTGGAATTCCCAAAGTCAATTCCAACGCGGCGCAACCTCACATACCCCAAGTTAGGATTCCAGGATCGCTGCCACTGAAAAAACACTGCTTCTTTTCCAGATAAAAGCACTTATGTGGTATTTGTTCCACAGTAAATACATCGAAACTACGCTACATTGCATCACAAGTAGGGCTGAGTATTTTACAAACTTGTGCTACGATATGTATTCCAATACAGAGGCAACGATGCGACACATATCACGAAACACAGTTGTTTTTAAAATAATTTATTACAAGAGCTGCTTTCCTTCCCAGCAAAAGGCACTGGGATGTGTTTTTGATATATGTGCTGCATCTTATCGGTCAACTTCTGCTGCTGCCACCCACTGGCTTCATTTAGTACTGCACCTTAGGTGGCATTTCATTGATTGTTGGAGCTCGGCATTCCCGAAGTTAACTCAGATTTACCGTGAGGTTGCTCCAAGTTAGGATCCCAAGATGGCTATAAACACTATTTTTTTCAATTACAGATAAAAGCACTTCTGGGGTTTTTGTTTCATTGTAAATCAGTCGAACTTATTGTACTGTCTAATTTCTGTTTTCTAGCACTACTCGACTCTACTTGTTTTTATTAGCTTTTCCATTAGTGATAGTACCTGCTACTTTTTTAGTACATGCTCTGACGATGTTCCAAGCGAGCTGAGCCGATACTAAATGTGACGTCAACAAGACTGATTGGCTAGAGATTGTCGTCACTGGAAGAGTCATGAGCGAGACATCCGACATAAGAATCAAACCTGCCATTTGATACCCAAACCGAGAAGAGTCGAGCTGAATAGTCCTAGTACTGTATATGGAAAAGTGCCAGTGTCATCAAGTATTGCTCACAATGTCTAATAGCCCAAGATATGGTTACATACAGCTACAGCTTCTCAACTGAAATGCAAGGAACGTGCTGCCACATTGATTCAATATCATCTCAGGCAACACAACCAACACTTCCTGGTTTTTAATAAGTCAGCTCAACCATTTCCGATAAGCTGTCGGCCTAAGATGCAGAGATCTTTGGTCTTGTAGTGTAAACTTGGCTTCCTTCCACTCTCAAAGTCTTCAGGATCAGTATTCCCCTTTGTTTATATCGGAACAGTACAGTACTAGAACAACACAAGGCAACATGGTAGCATTTAATGGTCTTATGGTGTTAACGTACTCTGTATTGAATGACCTGACGAGCTGCATTAAAGGCTTAGACGGACGTGAGACGTGATCTTTTTTGACATTCTTGCTCATAAGACGGCCGACGGATTCATGGTCAAACGTATTGGAATCTAAAATAAACACTGTGTCAACTGTGTTTGTGCTGATGTGGACTTGATCCGCAGCCAAACACAAGCCCGGAATCCTGACACTGTGGCTGCACTTGAGGAGAGAGAGATTTCAGAGTATCCTGCTGGCGTTTTCAGTCGAGCACAAAAACCAGAGAAGAGAAAGGAAACGTTTGAACTCACACTAGAAACAACAGATTATGTTGGCCAGCCACAAAGTGAGCTACCCTCTGGAGTTCACATGCACTCTGCTTCCAGTCAATACTTCAGTGCAAGTGTGGTTTTCTGAGGTAATGACACCTTCAGAGTGCTGACTGAGCTCTGCACTCGCCAACCTGGGATACATACGCTTACCTTCACTGAAAACATGTCTTCCTGTCACCACACGAACTAGTACTAGGAATTAGGGACTTTCGAAGGAACTATGTGTGTTTACACCATAGGAACTACGAATTAAATGGAAGTATTGGACTGCTTTTTGGCCCCAAAAACAGCCCTGTTGTAGGTGGAAGTACTTTCAGATAGTTGAGGAAGCATCCAGTAATACGCTTGTTACAATATTTGCATTTTCTTTCACCCACAACCTTTAAAAACCTGTAGCAGCAAACTGAACCATTTCATTCCATTCACAGGGACACAGGAGTTCCATGTCTACTGTTGCCTCTTTGGGAAAGTTTTTTGCACTGAGGTAAATCTGGATGAAGGATTCCATACACAGAATTCCCAAAATAAAACATTTGAACTTATTCATGGAGGCAGCAGTGGCTCAACAACTCCTGTGTACTGTGGTATAAAATTGATTTTCTCAATGGACTTTGGTGACGAGAGTTACTGGTTTATCCGATGTGTTTTTGTCCACAAACCAAAGATTTTGGTTCACAAATAGATTGTTTTTCTCCAGATAAACATGAGAGAAAATATTTTAGTAGACCATTTTTTTTTGGTTTATTTCTTTCTTTCTTTTTTTTAATTTCCAAGTTCCAAAAACTTTGACATAGTCTCATGATCAGTCGTGGGGGCTGTCGGAAAGACGATGTGTTCTGTAATTGTTGTGCACAAGCACATCAGGGTGTATATGAGGCTGAGTGTTGGTGCTTGTAACCTGGTGGGAGGATTACAAAACAGCGATCTGTCAGATTTTCCTCACGGGGAGAGCTCAGACAGTGGGGTGAAGGTTTAACCTTTCCTCTCAGGCTGTCGACGACAACATGGGTCCAAATCTTCTTGAGTCCTTTTTTTTCATTTTCTTTTTTTTCACTGCAAACAGCCTAGAAAACTGTTAAGAATCCTAAGAAGAAACCTTATTTAGTTTTAAAGAAATTTTTTGGCCAACATGCATAAAAAGTAATGATTAATTTACCTCAAATTAAGATATAAGCCAGTGCTACTCTACTTTTATTATGGATCTATATCTGGGTTTTTATTAAATATATATATATATGTATGTATATTATATTTTAATGTTAGCCTTAAAAGTTATTTACTAGGACTGAACAATTAATAATTTTTAAATAAAACTGTAGTCTTTCTAGTTTTTACTTTTCCATGTTCTGTCAGTTTAAAAAATGCAATACGTACATTTTTAGAAAGTATTTACCTAATTTATTGTATAGTAGGAATGTTTTGAGAGTAACTCGTTTTAAACCAAAACAGCTGTAATGAACATTGAAGTATTGCTTGACTTGTTAGAGAAACAGCTGTTCCATATTTTTGGCCAAATTGTTCAGCCCTCTACAAACAAGAACAAATGAATGAGTTAATGTTTTCTTTTTTATTCAGACATAATTAAAGGAAAGAAAATGTAAATAAAAGGCAAGAATTGTGGGGAAAAAAATAATTTAACCCTCCCGCTGCCTTGTGTGGGTCAGTTTGACCCGCTCGGTTCAGAATGACAATGTTCCCCCAAGCTGTGGGATATGGACGAAGCAGGAGGGATATTTGAAATTCAATTAGTGTTATTGAATTTGTGATGTCACATTCAAATAAAAACACTGTCATATCGTGTGTGTGTATGTGAGACGTTCCAGTCTTGCCTCGATTGTATTTTCCTCACGTGAACCCACAATTATTCTGCCAACTGCTCAGAACGCTCTTCTGTACGACGCGAGCGATCTCAATCATCTTATTAAACACACACACATGCACATACAGATGCACACACACACACATCCACAGTTTCCATGGCAACAGGATCCAGGGCCCTTTTTTATGACTGGTTGTTTGTTCAAGACGGCCAAAATGATCTCAGCAGTCGAGCAAAGGCGGGATGGAGATAAATCATGTGTGCGGCAAATAACGGGGACGTGTACAAACACAGGAAGTGATCAAGTGTCTGTCGTTGCCTGAAGCAGCGTTGTTATTCAGTCTTGATCAAGACATTGTCATTTTTATTAGGTAAATTATCTCCATTTTTTTTTTTTCTCCCCCCCTCTCTCAGACAAGATGTGTTACTCATGTCGTCGCATGTTTGTTTGTTATTGTGTTTGTGACACGGACGCACGTTCACAAACACTCGTTCACACATTCGGACACTTTCCAGCCATGCTGTTTTTGTGTCTGACATCCAGATGGTGCGCTGTGGGGGGGGGGGGCTGATTCGCGTTGCTAGCTGTAGCATTAGCATTTGTGAACCTTTTTGCGAGGCCAGGCTGGATGTGGTGAGAGACACTGTGCCACCGCCAGTTCCCCCTCTGATTATAAGTGTAAAACAGGGTTCCCACGGGTCCTTGAAATCCTGCCATAAATAGTCATGCAAGAAATGAATAAGTTGATATTTAGGTAAATGTCTTCCTCCACCGATGTGCACTAAAGGGTTCTCACAGGTCCTTGAATCCATGTCTACGTCTTGTTTTTTTGTTTTTTGGTCAAATGTACTTGCCTAACCTTTTCTTGTTTGTGTTCTCAATGACAGGAAGTAAGCTCAACAAGGACCTGAAGCATTATCTGAGCCAGCGCTTCCAAAAGTCGTCGCCTGACCACGATCTCCAGCAAACCATCCGAGACAACCTCTACCGCCACGCCGTGCCTTGTGAGTCCATGGCGGAGATTTTTATTGATATTTGTCTTCATTTCTGTTTTCTCACACGTCCCTTGGTCTGTTCTGCCGTGTGTGGCTGTGTGAGGGAAGGACACACTGACCTCACCTTGGCGCTGGCCTGAGACTTGGACACTCGTCACTAATTAAAAAGCTAAGACGAGGAAAAAAATGATTTTAGCCACTGAACAAAATTGTCTCTCTGTCTACAATATCTTCAAAATATTTTTGTTGCTTTCTTTCACCCCTTTTTCAACTGAAAACAGAAGTCTGTGTTGCTTTGTAAACAACCTTCCCTCACACCAAAGTCCATAGAGAACGACTGTCAATCTGAAAGCGTGAGCGGTGAAGTTAGCTGAGTCGTGTTAGCTTGTTAGCACTGACTTCTGTGGCTGCTGCTTGGTTGACTTTATCTTTTGGATTATCACATGACTTACACGTTGTAAAAAGAGAGGCTAATAGTGACATATATCCATAACAAGCATTCACTTTAATCAAGTTTTTGTGTGTGTGTGTGTGTGTGTGTGTCAGAGTTTAATTAGCAAAACATTAGCGTCATAAATGGTGTCACATTGTGCATTTGTCTTACATGTTTTCATGGGTTTGCTAGCATTACTGTGTTTAACTGTGAGTCATTTTTTACATATTATACAATTCCTAGCGTATTAGCTCAATTTAGCAAGTGCTTGATGGCTGGAACGCAGTGCAATTTCACAGCAAACTTTGCTAGTATTGCTAATTTTTGATGATTCCCAGATGTTCTGAAGCTAAGTAAGAATAAACGTGACATAAATATAAATAGCAGCATCATTTGCTCAGACTTAAACACTAACTAGTACCAATTTATCACCAGTTCTTTCAACCCCTCCTTAATAGTCACAGGTTATCATGTGCACTGATCAATAGGGCTAGAAACTTTGACCTTTTCTACTCCGTGGTTGTTGATTCAGTGAATATCTACAGGCACAATTGTTTTCTGATGCTGGGTTTCTCTTCTGTAGCTGCTGCTCACACACTTAAGTAGACATTTGAATCATTTTATTCTCCCCCGCTGTGAAAAACAGCCCTTGAAGAGCTCGCTGGTGCTGTGCAGAGATGGAACTGCGGCATTAACACCATAATAACAGAGTGATTAATGTGATAACTGTGCAACTGCCTGTGTTTGGGGAACTGATGAAGCACCTTTGTTAAATCCATGAGCCATTTCTGCATGATGCCATTTTTTTTCCCCCGGAGTTAAATCAACCACACGGACCAATCAGGCTCGTTGTTGTTATGATGTTGGAAGTGACGCTGAACACAGCGTGCTTCACTTTAGAGGGTGGAATTGGAAAAGAGGGGGAAATAGAGAAACAAAATGAGTCATAAACAGAAATACAGAGAAAAGCCTGGCCTGTATAAAAGTTTATTTTCTGCTTTGATTTTCTTTCATCGCTGTGAAATGAAATGGCTTCAGACTCCCTTCGTTCTGACATCAGTTGTCTCCACAAGTGAATGTTTTTATGCAGATTATTTTCGTAAAGTCTACAAAACTAAATAAAATTGTGTTCATGTGTATTAGGGCTGCAAGTAAGTAATATTATGAATTAATCTATTATATTATCGGCACAACATCAGCATCGGCAGATATAGGCAAACACATTAAAATCTGCCGATATGACTGATGGCTAAGACGGTAGACTGAATAATAAGCTGCTACTTACTTGAATTTTATGCTAGCACCCTCTACAACTATTTATTTTATGCTGATGCATATTTATATTGCACAATGAAGACATTTTATTTTATCTGCATCTGCTTCATGAAATGTATGAAAAATATTATTTTAATTTCACTCCAGAAGAGACGGTACTACATCTGCAGTAGGGGAAAAGGAACTCCCAGTAGATTGGCATATTGGATAGTGACAAAAAAATCTAATTCTGTGCATTCCTAGAATCTGTCGATTATTTTTTTGATTAATCGATAAAATATTGAAAAACCTGGTGTTTCTCAATTTGTTTGGTCCCCATATCAAAATGTTCAGTTAGTTATGCCCCATGACCCATAGATGCCCAAAGATATTTATGCTAATGTGAGGCGAGGAAATTGCGGCAAGTTCATTCAAATTAAAGTTGCGTCTAATCAATAATTAATTAATAATTCCTTGATCAACTGAGTAAATGATTGCACATCCTTTCATACTCCCCCCACTGCTTTCTGCAGTAAAGACAAAGTAATGTAATTTGCAGTTTTCAGACCTCATCAACACGCCAAACAACTCTCTTTTTTTCATGGTAATTTTCACTTCTGCGATCACAATATGTTTTCCATGACTTAGGCGTATTGGATTTTCCATCCGTGTGTGTGTGTGTGTGTGTGTGTGTGTGTGTGTGTGAATTTGAAAATAATCTCTCATTTCCCCCTAACCTGTGCTTTTCCCCCTTAATGGTCCTCATCCGTTGCTTTTTTCAATTAGTTCATTCATGCCCCCCCCCTCCGGAAATTACTCAGCGTATTACCGAGGCTCGTTTAAGGGACTTTATCTGCATTACCTCCGACGCCATATGTCAGCCAGACACTGGTGGAGGGTGGGGGGCTTTGTGTGGCCGTAATGGCCGGTTTTAATCACTGAGTGGTCAAAGGCACTCGCACAGTTAAAATAAATAAAAAATTGCTGGTGTTGTTGGCAGTAAACAAAGCGTGAAGGTGTTCCCCAGGCTGTCGGGTTTTATAGGACAATAAAGTTGGGTTGTCGTGCACTTGTAGAGGAGTGTGTGAGACTCTCATTGGCTTATTAAATTTAAAAATCCTCCACCAGAGCGGCTTAATTTTCCTTCCCTCGCGTTATGGACAGTAAATGTTATGTTGTGTGCGGTCTGTGAATGGATTTACCCAAATGTCCGTCACTCTCGTAGAGTAATACAAGAGTGCAAATGTGTAGGGAAACCCGTCAGACTCTAACTAGTCATTATTATTTCTGATCATTTAGAATAAAAACTAGTCATGTTTTTAACATGAACTGAAATAGATTATTCGTTTTTTTAAATAGTTTCCTTCTTAAATGTGAATATTTTCTGGTTTCTTTGCTCTATATAATAAATATATCATTTTTTTGATTTTTGTATGAAAAAAGGCATCGATTTATCAGGAAAATAATGATCCGATAAATCAATTATGGAAAATAATCTCTGAAGTTGCAGCCCTACGTGACGTGTTAGACTGTTGCTAGGGACAGATCACATTGAGAGGCTCGCATGGATCAATGTGTAGAGTTATTTTGACACACAAAATGACCTGTTTTATGGATTTAATTTTTTTTTTTAAATACTTTTTATAGGTGCACTAAAGTACAGACATAAACTAAACTAGATTGCAGAGACAGAGTATTAGTGTTAGCATTAGCACAGTTTTATTTTATCCCATTTGAGGAAAAAAACAACAATTTGGCTACATTTGTGGGCTAAAAACCCCAAAATTATTTAAACTTTGCCCATTAGCTGACCTGACCCCTGAAAATGTGCATGTGCATCGGCAACAGAAAAACCCATATGGTTCGACCTCTAGTGTTGTCTCTAATACTTTGTATTTCATATATTTAGCTTGCTTTCCACCTCTTAACAAGTAGCTTCTCAAACACATTGAGGTACGTGGTGTGCTATACATTCTCTCCAACCTGCTTTACATTGGAGCCTAAAACCATAACAAACTAACAATAGGCACCAAAGGTCATAATCCTCAGGGTCACCAGGCCCTATCACAGTTCACACACAGCATGTGGGCAGGAAGACACAAACTTGTAATTGTCATATTAAGATAAGATAAGATAGCTTTATTTATCTCACAGTGGAGAGAAAACGGCGTGACAGCAGCTTAACAATAGATAATAAACAAACAAACAATATACAAGTAAGTAATACAAGTAGGAAGGAAATTATTTACATATATATATATATATATATATATATAAGTATAAATATATATATGTAATAAGGTGCAGTTTCTCTCGGTGGTAAAAATGTACAATGAGTGTAAACATGGCGTTATGGCAGACCAAAAATGAAACGTGATAACAACAGGGACATAAACATCGTTATAATATTTATACACTGTTGTTGTAGAGTTGTACTGCAGTTGGAATGAATGACCTGCGGAGGCGCTCTGTCCTGCACTTAAGGTGCATCAGTCTCTGACTGAAGGAGCTGCGTAAGGCCCCAACAGTCTTGTGTAGAGGGTGTGAGGTGTTGTCCATGATGACCGATAGTTTGGCCAGGGCCCTCCTCTCATGGATGACCTGAATGGAGTCCAAAGGACAGCCACAGACCGAGCCGGCTTTCTTTATGATTCGGTTCAGTCTGTTTTTGTCCCGCACAGAACACCCCCCTCCCCAACACACCACAGCAAACAGGGCTACTGACGCGACCACAGTGTCATAGAATGTCCTCAGTAGTTTCCTGCACACATCAAAGGAGCACAGTCTCCGCAGGAGATACAGACGGCACTGACCCCTCTTGTAGAGTGAGTCAGTGTTGTCAGACCAGACCAGTCCAGTTTGTTGTTTAGGTGAACACCCAGGTACTTGTATGAAAAAGACAAACTTAATACGGACAGTCACATTTATCTGGATCAACATTTTATAATAATATACAGTTGGACATTTTTGTAAAGTTAATTGTAAACATGAAGCAGTTTCACTCCATTTTCCATCAACCCTTGTCTTAAAATTTCAATTTGAAGCCCCAGCTTCCCCCTCCCTGCTCCTCCTCCTCCATCTGTGGAGGCGTCCGTCAGCTTCCCTTGTGGTCAACCCGTCCGCACGTTCAGCATTCCCACTCTTCCATTATCCCCCCCCCCCCCATTTCCCACTCTCATTCCTGACCCCCCAACTCATGACACCACTGCCTCTCTCTGCTGCTGCTCCCTGTTTTTCCATCACTATCTCTGCTCCTCTCACATTTGTGTTTTCCTGCCAGTGAAACACACGCACACAGAGAGAGAGAGAGAGAGTAAATTCATGTGTTTGGCTTTTTTTATTCGCTTCATACGCTCGGCGTCTCTGCCTCCAGCTCTTCTCTCCTGGATCGAGGCAAGTACAGCTGTGGTTTGTTGTGATGACGACGACGACGTTGGTGCTTCTCAAATGAGAGGGTCGTGTGTGTGCGTGTGTGCGTGTGTGTGTGTGTGTGTGTGTGTGTGTGTGTGTGTGTGTGTGTGTGTGTGTGTGTGTGTGTGTGTGTGTGTGTGTGTGTGTGTGTGTGTGTGTGTGTGTGTGTGTGTGTGTGTGTGAGAGTCTCTGGGCCAGTGGTGCCGACGATTGGACGACTGGTATATAGGCTAAGAGGCCAGCTCAGAGGGAGGTGGGGGCTGAAGCCGTGGGGCTGGAGATTGGGGGTGGGGTGGTGTTTGGGTGTGGGGTGGTGGGGGGCAGGGGGGGATGGGTGGAGAGAGAGAGAGAGAGAGAGATCCAAATCAACACTGGCTGGAGCTGGAGCTGTGTCATGCTAACATAAACATGTTCACAGGTGGGTTTACTCGCTGTAGTGTGGGATTGGTTTAGTGGAGTTATACTGTAGTTTTTTTTTCAGTATGATTTAATAAATCAAGGTGATTATTATTCGTGTGAGTTTAAATTTTCTTCTCAGAAACGTGATAAATGATGCAAAGACACACTCAGATTCACTCAAAAGTTTATCGTCAGATGTGTGAGTCCCAGAGTGGAGAAAACATTTCATTAGTATAACATGGTAGTATGATATTGAAGTAGAGCTGAAACCTCTTAAATGTGTTGATATGTTCTTGGTTTCTTTGCTCCATATAAACAAAGAAATCATTCAAAATTGTGGACAAAACGAGACATTTGAGAACTTCACTTACTTTATTTATCAGACATTGGTTGCTCTCTGTTTACAGATAACATCTACTAGAAAGGTTCTTAACTGTGAGAGCGACTGTCGTTCCTGAAAAGCAGAAATAAAAAAGGTGGGAAATCCACAGTTCTGCCAATGAATAACAAAGGAAATGTAAGTTTCATATGAACATGACAATGACAAATCTTTCCTGTTAAACCTGTTGAATTACACAACAGCTGTGTTTCCTGGACTCACTGAAAACTGTGAAAGTGTTATGATTCAAAATAGTTATATATATACTGTACATTTATAACTATATGTACAGTATATATATAGAACTATATGTACAGTATATATATATTACTTTTTTGAATATATATATATATATCAAAATCTACATCAACTCAAGTCTATGATAGTTTAATTTTATGTTTGGTATTTCATTCTCAGACAGTCTTTTCTGGTGGGGTTAGGGTCAGTTTGTGAACCGCTTGTTGTCCTGCACCAAAGTAGTTAGAGAAAATTAGCGTTTTTAGCTCGTGGGGACACAGGAGCTGCTGGGCCACTGCTGACTCTTTTGGTACATTTGTGTCACTGAAGAAAACATGAGCTGAGATTTTCGAGCACAGAAGTCATGATATTAACTATTATTAACTTATTTTATTCAAATAAGTTATATTTAAATAACTTATTTGAAATGACTTCTGCAGGCAGAAGTGGATCAACAACCTGTAAATGTTAATGGAGTGTAAAATTACTGACTTTCTCAATGGGCTTTGGTGCGGTTTACAAACTACACCAAGAAAAGGTTTGGATTGATTCACTTGTATCAATCTTGTTTAAAACTATTATATAAAGAGTTATTAATGTTTGGCAGGAAATTGATTCATGTGGTTCCTAAAAGTATGTTTTATTTTGCATTGCTATGTCTCCAGGTTTTAATAGATGATATTTTTGTGCTATCTTTCTGCCATACAGTCACAGCTGTACAACATCATCAGTTTGATTACATATGAAGTGGTGACTCCTCCCAGCAGGCTACAGGTAGACCAAACTGTGAGGGGAAACAATAGGAGCTGAATGGATGCTTTTTCTTTTACTGTCTGTGGAGCTAACACCATTAGCCGCATTCAAAGGAATGTTGTCAAACAGAGAATGAGTGATGGGAGAAGACGCCCATATTCCTCACGCCCAACTGCCCCACCCACTCAGTCTTGTTTGTGTGTGTGTGTGTGTGTGTGTGTGTGTGTGTGTATTGTATTCACCCATTCCATCACTGACACTTGCTGGGCAGAAGCACAGACACGAGTTCAAACTATTTATGCCTCTGCACCAAAATGGCGGCAGAGGGTTTGTTTGGGTTTGTTTGTGAAGTTGGAGATTGAGCCACCCCCAAGTTCCGTTCCCTCCACATGGAACTGGAATTTAGGGAGCTATTAAAATGCTATTTTTAAGTGGAAAAAATGACAAAATGCGTATTTGGTCAATGCTTATTTACAGGTAACATTTGGCGCTTTTCCATCATGCAGTTCTAGCTCGACTCTGCTCAGTTTCCATGACTTCATACTGCCTTCCCAACGTTGGTGGAGTCATCGTGGCTGCATTACGTTGTTTCGTAGGTGACACAAACACACAAAGTCGCGACATGTAAAGCAGTTGTTTCGGGTGTAACTGAATCATTAGAATCAGTTGATTAAAAAGGATTTGTTCACAGAATCGTTCAGTACTTCCTGCATTGTGTTGGATGTCGCGCTCGTGACGACTTCTAGTGAAGACACTCTCTGACCAATCAGTGGCCGGCAGTCTGTTGACGTCATATTTTAGTACCCTAACCCTCGCTTGGAACCTCGTCAGAGCAGGTACTAAAAAAAACCACACATCACTGATGGAAAAGCAACAACAATCGACTAGATTCAAGTCGAGCCAAGGAAACGTACCATACGTGTTTTTTTGCACACACAAACATGTAGCAATATGTCTATGGATGGAAATGAGATGGTGCGCTACGTTCAACTGATTTACTATGAAACAAATACCACAAATGTGCTATTGTCTGTATAAAAAAAAAAAAAAAGAAAAAAGCAGTGTTTGGTCAGTGGCAGTGGTTGGAAAACCAAGCCAAGTCGTGCTGGAACTGTGTAATGGAAAAGCGCCAAATAATGTTATAGTTCCACCTCTCTTGCTCTTCCACTCATTTTCGTCATCTAGTTGTTTTTCCCTCGCGGCATTGCAGCGCCACATACAGGCCTGGCATGTGTACTACAGCCTTTGGAGTTGTTTTAGGAGGTTTCTTGAAACAATTCCAGAGTTTATCGAAACTTTTTTTAAGAACAAAAAAGATCGTACAGAAAAGGTTTCTTGGCATGTGAGAAACTTTAATTCGTAGGTCATATAAAAGTGTTTCCGATAATATTTATCAGTCTGACAGTGGCACAATAATCTCATTTATATGGTTTTTACCAACCAGAAAACATAGATCATCAATGGAAAAACATCAAAACTGAAAGTTTTAACCCCAAATATCAGCTACTGGGATCATAATACACATGTGGTATTTATATTTGGGTCAGTTTGTTGTGTCTCTAGTGCAGTAGTGGGCTGCAACTAATAAATATTTGCATTACCAATGATTTTTTTCATAGAGAATGTCCACTAATTCTCCCACACCTCAAAATGTCATTGTCCTAAAATGTTTTGTTTTGTCCATAAACCAAAGATATTCAGTTTTCGGTCACAGAGGACCAAAGAAACCAAACCAAGTATTTCAAATTAAAAAGCTGAAATCACAGAAAGCGTTTGTTTTTTTGTATTTCCTGACTGTCTGACATAATTGTCTTTGATGTCACACGCAGTCGTCTTATTTTGCGGGGATGTTTTTTTTGACTCGTCTCACCACTGTTGGTAATTACATAAGTTTTTCCAGCTGGAAGCTGCTCCTTTTGTTTCTGCTGTGGAACTAAAGCGTCTTATAAGTGAAGACCTTGCTGTTTTTAAAGCAGTTTTAAGGCCAGTTCAGTCCTGCTGTTGGTTTTGGGAAGCATTTATGGGTTATCTTGGGATTGAATGGCTCATCACGCGACCTTTGGCATCCTCCCCACCCCAACACCACCACTCTGCTGTTCCCAACCCCCTCTCCTGCATGGGTGACTTCTTAAATCTGTGCCTGCTGGTCAGTTTGATTCTCTTTTTGATCTTGCTCCTTCCTACTGACTCACACTTTTAGTAACATTTTGGTTATTTGGAAATCTTAATTAGTATCCTTAAAAACTAGTTTCCATTCGGAATAGTACCAAATAACCGGCCTTAACTGTACCCTTCGCTTGGGGTACCAGAGTAAAGGTATGGTACGTGTGGCGATAGTTCCACGACTTATGATTGGTCAGCTGATTGGGAGACAGAAAAGTGTCACACCCTACTAAGTTAAGGTCCTGTTCTGTACCTTTGAGTTTTACCTTTCCACGTCTTCTTCTCTGTCTTTGGTGTATCTCCATGGCAGAATTACAGCGCCACATACAGGCCTGTATGGCATGTACAGTTTACTACAGTGTGTAGTCTTTTTTTGGAATTGTTGTGTTGTTGTGTGTGTATGAAGACTGAAAACTTAAAAAATAAATATTGAAATTGTAACTAAACTTCTGCAGCTCTGCCCTGTGCCCGATTTTGAAAAATGTAAAGAAAGTGGGCTGAGAGCTAAGGGAGGGAGAGTGCGTATCCTCTAACTATCTTTGTTATTCGTTACCACCAAATAAAATCAAAAGACGTCTAGTCTTGATGAGCTGCTTTTACACAACATGGGGTTAAGTGTCTTTGCTCAAGGACACATGTAGACTCACAGAGCCAGGAATTGAACACACAAACCTTCCAGTTGAAAGACAACTCGCTCTACCACTGAGCCACCACTGAGCTCAAACATAACTCCTCACTTCTTTAATACTTTTACTTCTAAGTTCTTAAGTTAAAGTTCTCTTTACACGCCGATGACACTTTAGTTGACGTCTACGGAGTTTGGTGTTGCCTTCAAGCTTCTTCTGCTGACTTTTGGACTCTCCATTTTGGTCTGAACGTGCATGTGTGTAAATTTGTGTGTGTCAGGACGTCAGTGTCTGAGGGGGGAGAGAAAAGAACGAGAGATGAAGCTGTGGGGGGAGACGGAACAAAAAAACCTAAAGGGCTCTGTGAGGAGAATAAAGGATGAAGGGGGGGTTGAGACGAGAGATGGGGGGGGGGGCCGTTGTGGGCGGGTGCGTGTGGAAGCCTGTGAGACCGGAGACAGCGGGACTCAGTCAGCCACAGAGAAGCAGAGAGACACAAACCCAGCGCTGCTGCTTCTGTGTGTGTGTGAGGACGAGACGGAGAGCGCATTACAAGCCAATGTGGATGCTGCTTAGCTTAGCCCCTGTTAGCTTAGCATCACAAAGCCAAAGCTGGACAGAGGACAGACGCATGGGAGGAGGAAGGGGAGGGTGGTGAAGAAGAGGAGGAGGAGGAGGAGAAGAAGAAGGAGCCGTGACTCTGCACTGGCTTTTCTTCCACTCATTCACACCTGATTTGGATTTTTTTTTCCTCCTCCCTCTGTCTCGTGTCGACGTGGTGGAGGTAGAGGAGGTGGTGGTGTTGTGTGGACTATAGGAGGAGGAGGAGGAGACCCTCATCTGACTGAGAGGTATACATGTTTTTGTGTGTTCATTTGCTGAGGGGTTCACTGGGAATGAATGGTTGGGGGTTTGGATGGACGGACTGACGGATGGATGGACGGACGGATGGAGATGGAGAGAGGATGGATGAGCATCTGGAGGATGGAGGCACATCGCTGGCAGTAATGGAGGCTGATGTGTTGTGGTCAAAAAAAGGCATATCTGTCTCCGTGTGTGCGTGTGTGTGTGTGTTTTGTCTGTGATGCCGTTTGTGTGTGTGTGTGTGTGTGTGTGTGTGTGTGTGTGTGTGTGCGTGCGTGCGTGCACAATAGCGTGTGTTAGCAGCCTGTGTGATGTGTTGACATGCTTGATCATATTGGGAGCCATTACCTCCAGCTGCAAACTGCCGTCTGCCTGTTTGTCTGGAGTGTCCACGATGCTAAGGTTAGCTGTTCTATATCTTCCTTTTTTCCACCCTTATCATCATCATCATTATTTTAGTTTTTTTTTTATCTCAGTCCATCCCCCCCCATCTCCACCCCTCCACCCTTACTCTCTCTCCGCCCCTTTAAATGGATTGTTTCAGAGCCGCTCTTTTCCATTTATTTATACGTAGCTGTAGGTAGAAGCTAAAGCCTGTGGTGCTGCTGTTTTCTGGGTGGAATAATAAGACAAAGGCAGGCTGAGTGTGTGTGTGTGTGTGTGTGTGGGGAACATTTTCAGCCAGATTTCTGGCTGATTTAGCTTTTACGCTGCACAACTGTCCCCTCAGGTTTTTCCTGTTTCTTTTTCTAATATCCCTCTTTCTGTGTGTGTGTGTGTGTGTGTGTGTGTGTGTGTGTGTCATCACTTGTCCACTCCTCAAATGCACTTTTGTGAGAGTGACTGATTCAGAGCTGAAATGAAAGCAGTTGTTTCTGGGAAAAAAGGAACCAAAAATGGATTCTGTCCCAGGTCCAGAGGGGAAAAAAAGGCCGGTTTTGAACGTTTTGTGGTGCGTGTGTGTGTGTGTGAGACGTATCCACACACACACACCTTAAAATGAAACAGCTAATTTTTCTCCAGTTTTTGGTCAAATCTGTCCAATTTTACAACTTTCCCAGAGCATAAATACTGTATTTTTCATCCCAGGATATCCTGATCATCACTTTAACTTTCCTGGCTAAGAATGGTTCAGACCGCGTTCTGTCCGTCCAACAGACAGACCAGAAAAACGTTCCCATACATGTTTGTGCAACTATTCCTCTCAGGACACTGCACTGACAGACTACACAAAGCCTTATCCCTGTAACCACAACCAGTTAATGACTAACCCTAATCACTATTCAGAAGATCTCAGCCCTAAACTTAACCGGTTCCTCAGAAATGAGGTTCTGCCTCATCAGGACCAGGTCTTGGTCTCCATGAGGACTACTGGCCCTGACAAGGTCAGTGTTTATGACAGAAAAAAAAAGGTCCTAAGAAGGTAACAAATACAAGTTTACCCACTGAAAAGATGCTGTTATAATAACTTGTAAAGCTGCTCATCAGTGTTTGGTAGCATAGCAGAACATTCAAATCCCTGCTCCTGCCACAAGGGGGAAGACTCGGTCTGTCCACACTCCTACGACCCTTTTCCACCAATGTTTCCAGGAACTTATTTTTTCCTGGTTTGCATTTCCACTACACGTCATACGTCCTCCACATTTTTGGAATGACTGATAAATGTCTTCTTTTAAAGGTGGGTCGTTCCACCAATCAGCACTCTTTAGCACACAGCCCGCCCCTCTTAGAGTCCCCAGTAATCTGAAAAGTCCCTGTTGCGAGCAGGTACTTCTTTCGGTGAAAGTTTGGGGTCGAGGGAAAGTTTTTCGCCGGGTAATTCCGGTCAAATGGGCCAAGGTTTGTTCAAAGTCCCGGGTAAATGTGAAAAGGTTCCTGTGGTGAAAAAGCAGCTCTAGACCGCACTGTTTGATTCTCGTATCAGATTTATTGTAACCTTACACAATGAAAGAAAAGATCATTTTTTAATGATTTATGATTTTATGAATTTATGCATATCTGCCAGTATACACGGTTTGTACTTATTGTTGCTTCACTTTTGACCAATTCACCACCAATATTTTAATACCGGTTCTAAAAAGCCATCTGGAGAAGAGACACATAGTCTGATGTTTGATTTCTGTGTCGTGAAACAACAACATTAAAATTAATTTGTTTGCTTCTGTCGGGTAATGCAAGCATAGTCTTTCTCTGTTTTTTTTGCACGAATCCCGTGTAAAGGGGGTTTTGGAAATGAAAACGCAACAAACAAATCAACAAATCACAGTCAGAGCACAGGCAGAAATGTGAAGGACTGGAATCTGCTGCCTGGATTAACCCTTACTGGGACAGATGGCTCCATCCCACGGTCCGACCCAACACGCCCCAGTCAGCTTCTCACACCTCCTTCATTTGTGTGTGTGTGTGTGTGTGTGTGTGTGTGTGTGTGTGTGTGTGTGTGTGTGTGTGTGTGTGTGTGTGTGTGTGTGTGTGTGTGTGTGTGTGTGTGTGTGTGTGTGTGTGTGTTCCACTGAGAGAACGAAAATAAAAAATTTGCAGGCCAACATTGGCCAAGATGGTGGCCGGGTCTGTTTTGGTTTTGGAATATGACGCCAGTCTGCTCGCCTTCCACTTGTGTGTGTGTGTGTGTGTGTTGATAATGATCCATGAGGACTTGCTTCAGTGTCTTCTTGAAAAATGTGGACCAGCTTGACATGAAGAGCATGTTTGTTGTCGAGATCTTTTGAGAAATGCTTCTGCACAGCAGCCGGGTCTGTGACTGCTGCCAGGCGGCTTCTCCGCGATCATCCACCCTGGTATTCTACAACCGTTTATTTTGTTTAGTCACATTAAAATTGGCACAGTCAACATGTGGTCAATTTGGAAAAAGAAAAAAAATACTTGGTCGCCTACTGTGTTCAGTTTCAGTGCTTTTTTACTTTTGATTAACTCACAAAATACTGTATATTGTGTCAAGTATTGGGCTGTAAATTCAGATATCTTCAGAATTTTTCAATATGTGCAAAATATACAGCCTTGAAACCTGAGTTAGCCTGCGAATGTCTTTTTGACTTTGTAACATGTGGCGTCCACAGGGAGTAGAGGCCAAATTAGGTCATGTAAAAATATGTAGATTCTTGCGTCAGGTAAAAGGAAAAAAAAAAATCATCAACAGTTCAATGGGAGATCAATAATCAATAACATTTTAAAGACGCAGCTCTTTGAAAGGCGACAAATATTACGAAAAAGGAAACTTGAACTTGCTTAATTAAACAATAATATTTCACATATTATTGTTTAATTGGTTAATTCCCCAGGGCTGAGCTGTCTTTGGACCCAGTGGTGTCCTTTAAATGTCTGTGAAAACGGACGACACAGGGATGCATGAAACTGTCCGCGTTACAAAAAATCACAACACCAAAGCGTTTGAAAAGTGTGTGGAAGAGCTTTGGCGATTTAAAAAAAAAAAAAAAAAACCTTAAGTGTAGAAGCTCACATTTTGTGTTATTACTTTAACTTTATAGTGAAATGACTGATTCTGATGGACATTCAGTACAAGATAAGATTAGATAATCCTTTTTTCAGCAGCATATCCTCAGTATTGTTCCTGTATTTACTTTCCCTGATTCCCTCCATGTTAAAATCACATAATTGCCTTTAGTTTGTAACTGATCATTTGAACGAGTTGAATAATTATTTGATATCCTTTCTTTTCTCATAAAACATCTGAGTGGTAAAAATCACAACATCAGACCTTTTGAAAAGTTTGTGAGGAAGAACTTTGGGTGTCTTTGCCGCAAATGAGGAAGTACGCAACAAAATCCGCTGACTCACCCGTTAGCTAAGCCTAGCATAGCTGTTACCTCCACCCGAGTAACGTGGCAGATGAGCAGGTCGTGCCACGTCTTATTCATTCCAACTTGATTTTTGGCAATAACCTTAGTGTAGTGGGTCATATTTGTGTCATTGCTTTAACTTTAAAGTGAAATGAATGGATTCTGATGGACATTCAGTACAAGATAAGAAACTTTCCCTGATTCCCTCCATGTAAGAAATCACAGGATTGCCTTTAGTTTGTGGGTTAACTGATCATTTGAATCGGTTGAAGAATTTGGCGGCAGTTATTTGATATCCTCTCTTTTCTCATAAAACATCTAAGTGGTCTCAGGTCAGCGGCTCGAGGAAAACTATTTTTGACCACACAGATCGGAGGATTTTAATATTCTGCGTATGAAAGGGAGAGTAGATGATGTAAGGATTAAAGGAGAAGGTTTTTCTTTTTATAGATTTGAAGAAGTAGTTGAAGGGAGAGCAGCAGAGTCTTATTTAAAGTCCTCATCTTTAAATAACTTCGCCTTCTGTAATGTTTTGTCAGCGATGATGTGGGTTTTGTTTTTTATAACCCCTTAT
This sequence comes from Solea solea, assembly GCF_958295425.1. Classification (NCBI taxonomy): domain Eukaryota; kingdom Metazoa; phylum Chordata; class Actinopteri; order Pleuronectiformes; family Soleidae; genus Solea; species Solea solea. Next base: position 150,884 of record NC_081139.1, read on the forward strand.
TTAATATTAAAAAAATAAGTCATTCTTTTGAGCTCTTTGATGTAACCGGCGTCCTGCATGACCCGAATGCCTGAACATGCGCTGAATAAGAAGAGCCGGGTCTATTTTTAGAACAATTATGATAATGAATCATTGGCAAACACATTTACGATGCCCCACTTTTCAACCATGACTCTGATCAGGACCAGTACGTGTATATTGTGTTGTTTATGTGTTTGTTTGTTTGTTCATGTTTTTTTTTTTTCTATCCCTGTATTTTCGAGTTGGCCAGGAGATGAACCCACAGAGCTCCGACTGAATCATACGTGTTTCTGTACCGTAGTGCGTTTGTCGTTCCTCTGAACTTGTAACTAGGTCACACTGATGTGTATCTGTTGTTATTGTTATATATGTGGGTATAAATATGAAGCCTTGCTTGTGAAGGAAATATGGATTGTGGTGGAAAACAAACTCCAATTAGTGCGATAATGTCATGAATCACAATTATAATCATATAATAATAAGAATGACATTTTATATCATCCAGGGCAGAATGATCCAAAGAGAATATCTATATAATGTGATTATAATTTTGATTTTTTCATGGATTGTCATTATTATCATTATATACTGTATTCTAATATAAGGATGAGACATTTTTGGCCCCCAATACGATCCTGTAAATCCCATAATTTTGACCAGTATGATGGAATTTTTTACGATAAATGTAAAAATGAAACACATTACAAAATGGTATTGGATTTCTTTGCACTATTTTGTCAGGTAACAAAATTTTGCTAATTGTGTTATTCGAAGTTGCAGTTTTGACTTGATAACGATTGACTGTTCATCCCTAACATACCCATACAAGCCCAAATCTCATATCACTATAATTCTGACCAAAAATGGCACCAAAAACACAGTAAAATCTCTTCACGTTACATTTTGTTAAGAACCTTTGTGGGGTTTGTCTGTAGAGTTTTAATTGGACACAGCCAGAGCGCCTCCTGTCTGAAATCCATGTTTGTGCACATTGTTGAATAGCTTACGAGGAAACAGATGATAATGTTATTAATGTCACATTAGTGTTTTGAGGGCGGAACAAGAACAACAGGGAACAGTGGAATACATTGGTTATATTTTTGAAGTGTCACAATTGGCAATAATTTTAATATTTTTTATTAATTTTTGCGGTAATTAAAATTTTACTTCAATCTCCTTTAAAATGGAAATGAAATCTCTTCACCAAGTTTCATAGATGGAAACAGACTTCTGTTCTCGACCTCCATTTGGTTCGTAACTGTCACTGTTAGCTCTGCAAAAGTTGGTAGGTTGCATAAATTCCCATGCAATGCTATTTTGAGTAATTCCCAAATTCCTGAACTTAACCCAATCCCATAGAAAGTTTCTGGAAATTTACTGATAATGTTCCATCCCTTTGCAACCCTACAAGAGATTTCTTGTTTTGTTGAACGAAAATAACCGGAAAAATATGGATAACGGGATACGTGCCCCCTTGTGCTTGTGGCAAAGCAGTATCAGGTCATGTGAGTCTCTCTGAGTTTTCAGCTTCTGTAAACAATGCTTTCGTAGTCGATGTGTTTTCTTTAGAGCCGGATTTACACGTTTGGTCGAACACCTGTGGAGAATATGAACACTGTACACAGTAAATGTAAATATGAGGATCAAAGTTATGATCATTTGTTACTCAATTCCAGTGCAGTGACAGCATGAAAACAGGGCCATCGTGATTAAAAAGCATTCATGTTGGGTTGATGGCTTAGCTCATTTATGTTAAAACAACCTAAAAAATAAACAACAAATTCAATCTTTTTTTTTACAATTAATTACAAGAATACCAGGCTTTTTCCTGTACTGAGTTTGAGGGCGGCTTGTTTTCTTACTGAAGCTGTTTTGTCGTCAGCGTTGAAAAAAAAAAAGACAAACTTAACTGGAGCTAACAAATTGTGGGATTTTGATAGTCTTCAGGAGCACCGGAAACAGGAAATGGCTTACGGTTTATATTTATTTGTTGGAGCTAGACCTACGACAGTCAGCTGACTGGGCAACAGAAAAGTGTCACTCGGTGTATTTTTCTCGTACAAAGTTTGACAAAGTTGAAGTTTCTTGTTGAGACAAACAGCCACAAACTGAGCTGGAAAAAACAAACTGCTGGGACGTTGTTGTCCTTTGTTGTCTGTTGTGTTGCGTTCAATGTTGTCGTTCTTTGTCACCGCACTGGTACAACAAGTCAAGTGAGGGTACCAAGGACTTAACCGTACTGTACCAAACCAGTTTGGGAATCAAATGCTCAACCTTCCAGTTGAAAGACGACACGCTCTACCACTGAGCCACCGTTGCCTCAAAAATGACACATGTTAAAAAAGAGCGATTTAAAGATTTTATGAATCTTTCTCAGATCTGTTTTTATAAAACCAGCCCTATTAATAAAAGTGAGTCCAGCCACAAACTCTCTTCTCATTATCACCTTTTTCCTTCCTTCCTTATTTTAACTGCAGTTAGTCAGTGTGTCAGTTAAATTCCTGCCTCTAACCCTCAGGGCCTCATTCACGCAGAAACTGTCTCACACATTAGTTTGTCTGCAGAGGCAGGAATAGAAGAAAACTTTGTTTTTAGTGATTCTGTTACCTCGGGGTCAGGAACAAGGTCCTCCTCCAAATTTGTCCAACAAACACAGTTGGGAGAATATATTAGTTTTTCTTTTTCACCACAAAGTTCTCCAGCGTCACAGAGAATCTAATGAAGGTGGAAACACAGTTTGGATTAAATCATGAAACCTTTTAATTCTTCGTTCTGAGAGGAAAGAAACACATGGTCATATTTCCTTTGATTTCCTTGAGTCTGAACGGCGACATTCAAGGATATTTGGACACGCATTCGCTCGGGTCTTGTTTGAGTTGACAGTAAAATGTTCAGTTTCTTTTCTATGGAGCTTTGTGGCTGTTTCGGAGTTCGCAAGAGGAAAAGAAATATGAGAAAAAACACACTTCACTCCGGGTCACTTGCGTCTCTGGACCAAAATGACGCCCCGATTTCCAGAAAATCCTCACTCCGGGATCAAAGTAGATCTAATGAAGATGTGGTGGACCCAGAGCTCGACGTTGTCCGAAGAGTCCGACCCGACGTCGTGCAGGGAATTCAATGTAGGTCAGAAAACAGAAATGGCGAGGCCGGGTCTGGAGGGGGGAGAAAATGTGGGGCCAGGGTTCTTCCTTGCTCTGAGGGGACGTGAACCTGTTGTTTTTAGAAGCTGTGGTTGTAGCTGTATCCAAGCTTTTAGTGTGTTTGATGTCAATTTTCACGAAAAAACTGCATATTTTTGTTCATTTTTTGTCCATCTTCTCTCTTCAACGGTGGTTGTTGCCATATCCAAGCTTTTATAACCACAGTTTTTATGTTTTTAGTGTTTGATGCCAATTTTCAGCAAATTTTTGTTGCTTTTTAATTTTTTCTTATCTTTTTTTTTTCCTCTTCACTTTCCAGTCCTCGTACACGGTCAAACATTGCTGAAGTGATTGTATGTGAATAGCACTGAACGGTTAAGTAACTGCTTGATTTTTGGGCACCTGTTACGATTTGGATTTGTGATGCGAAATAGTCGCAGTATTCAAGTTGAAAGACAAATGTAGTGTATCTTTATATACTTTATTATTATTTCTCTGCATTTGACCCATCCTAGAATTAGGAGCAGTGGGCTGCCTCACTGAGTAGCACCCGGGAGCAATGGGGATTGGGTACCTTGCTCAGGGGTACCCCAGCACTTTTTTTGGCCTGGTGAGGACGTGAACCGGTGATTGGACATCGGTCATTCCGCGGAAGTCCAGAGGGGCTACCGTAAAGCTCTTTTTCTCTGCTTTCCGGTTTGTTTTTGAGTTTTCTAGATATCACAAGCGGTCTACGAGTTACGATAATGAGAAGTACGCATGCTATGGCGGTAACAGATGGGTTAAAATACAAAATCAAATCCAGGATCTGGAGAGTAGTGACACCACTAATAGAAGGGCAGACACTTAAAATAGTCTGCCACCAATCAAATATAGATGAGGCGCTTGAATTTGAGTGTCACAGTGGTTTTGTTTTTTCTTCTTCTTCTTCGTCTGTGTTTAAATCTCGTGTGATGTTTTTCTAATTCAGTCACATTTAAACTCTCTGTGATTCAGCAGCTGTTGTTTGTGTGTTTATGGTTTTATAGACGGACAACATTTTCAGAGAGGGTTTTTGTAGTGAATTTATAGTCTTTTTTCTTAAGTAACTGAGCGGAACTTTTTTAGCTTTTTAAAAATGAATGTTTTGCAAGTTCAGTCGAGGCGGTGAAGAGAGAGACACGAGTCAGGGAACGAGTCGATGTGGAATTGATCCCGTGTAAACTGAGGTGTCTGTGGAGACAAACTGGGAAGATCGAGGTCACGATGAGGGTCGTGACCAGTCGAGATTTAACTGTGGTTGATTATTATAATAACCGTAAAAAAACATAAAAAAGGCTTTTTGTTTTTGATGGTTTTTAAAAACCACACCATTACACAGTTCAGTTAGGCTGGGAATAATAAGTATTTGAGGTTTGTGGACTCGCATTAAGTCGGTTAGAGGTGCTGTTTGAATGGGATCTGTAGAGAAAGGAAACCCAGCAGCGCTGTATTTTAAAAAATTCCTCACGGTCACCCTTTAACGATGACCATAAACACGACCATCACATTACCACATTGAGTTGTTTTCTGCAATAAATCTGTGTCACGATCGTTGTTTTTTCTTTAAAATGTTTCCACTCCTCGTCTTGTTTTTCTCTCTTACATTTCCTCCTGCTTCTGTTTTCTCCCCACACCCTCGTTTTTTTCCTGCTTTCATCGTAGAGAAGTGCAAGTAACAGTAAATGTGGCAGCCATCTTGGAATCCCATATCAGGGTTGGTGAAGTTGCTCTGATTTTCAGAGTTGGGAATGTGACTCGACTCAGGAAATACCAACTTCCGGCGACAACCAGTTGGTTTGATGATGTTCTGAAGCAGCCTGGGATCATGGGAATTCTTAAACTAATAGTTCTGAATCTTAATGCAATGTTTTATCAGGGTTATCACTGTCATATAAAGGTATTCAGGTTTCCCACGTGTCTTTGAAATTTTTAAGGCCCTTGAATGTTTTTAGAAATCTCCCTAAATAGATATGGGTCATTGATAGTGCTTGGAAGAAAGAATTGACGTTGATATTTAGGTAAATGTCTCCCTTGTTTGTTACGTCGCCACCTACTGTTTCACGCCCTGCATTGCTTGATGTTGCACACTACTTTTATATATATTTATATACATATACACTTATTTATTTTTTTCTTCACTGCTGTCTTCAGCAGTCTTCAGACGAAAAACCAGGTTACGTCATTAATTAATTAACTGAATCCATTTTTTTTTTTTTATTCATTCATGGATCTACACTTTTATCAGGGAAGGTCATCAGTTGTTGCACAGACCTTAAAATGTGGTCTTTGCTATTAAAACTTTTTAAGCTTTCTCACCTATACGGTAAATACTAGAAAAAAACAATAATTTCCCTTCATAGGAAGTCTTAAATCCCCGTTTCACGTCAACTTTTCAAAACCTGACCCCTCACTGGGTTGTTCTGCTCCGTCACCTTTTTTCTAGAAAAAAACCCAAAAGAGAGTTCTGAATCCATAGGACCTCATCGCTCTCTCTATTTCCAACCCTTGTTGGGTCGTATCTATGGCAACAGCTGAAGCCTGATATCATCGACGTTATTTGCACTGGAAATTATTTCCATTACTCTTTTCATCCGTTTCCTTTTTCTGTGTGTGTGTGTGTTTTGTGAAGAACACACATCGCCGGATCATTATTTACGGTGTGTTACAGCACAGACGGCAGCTACAGTCGCCTTGTTTCTGGACATGAGTTGTGTTTGGATGCAGCAGTGGAAGCTCAGTTCGCCTGGCAATATCTCCACAATATCTCGCTTCCTTGATCCTCTCCTTGAAATGCTAATGATGATTCCAACAACGCCCACCCAGCTCAGCTGGTGAAGATGTTGGTTGTGTTAAACCAAGAACCCAGTCAGCGCGAGACGTGCGAGGAGCTGAATTTTTACTAACATCTTCTGCCTTATTATTTCACCCGCACTCAATTTCACAGGCTGGTCAATGGAGCTTTTGTTTTTCGGGGGGTGTATTGAATTAATTAGGCCCATAGCAATGACAGTGTTTTACTCCTGGTTATGTGCCAGGCCTCTGCACTCGAGTCCAAATTGAAACACCTCACAAGTCCACTTCCTGTGAGCAGTAGTGTCCGAGTGGAGTTGAATCAATGGTTGCATCTGTGTGGGGAGAGAACTGACAGTTGGCTGAAGATATTCTGTAAAAGACTCACTACCTGCCTGAGAATGACTGAGCTGATACAGTGTGTTCTAGGAATGGGCGCTTGAGTGTAAAAAGTTGATCAGTTACTGTGACTTTAGGTAATATATTTGTGGTGCATCTATTATCACAAGTAGGGATGGGAATTGGCATCGGTATCGGTTTGATACTGGTCAAAGTCACTGGGTCGGAAAGCAAAAGCAATTTAGCCGAGTCATTTTTGAGCTTTCTTTGGGTTTCATACGTTCATAAATGATCTAAAATTTACTGTATTGGACTAATATCGGTATCGGTAGATACTCCAGGTTGTGATATTGGTATATGATGCAAAAATAGTGGTATCGTCCCATCCCTAATCACAAGGTGGCAGCATTTGGTTAGTGGACGTCATGTGTTGCAGAAGTGATGACGTTTAAGAGATTCCTTGAATGCATCTTGAAGCTGCTCCTCTAATGCTGCCCAGATGTGACACAAATTTGTTGTGCGACACGTTTACGTACAAAGTCAATACACAGACGAACCGCCACTGTCCTGTGTGGTTTCAGGACACCACCCGCAGCCGGAAACAACTTGGCGAGTTTCGGGAGCTCGGGATCGTACGGATGAGAACTGAAAACAAATGCCCGTTACTTCTGTTTAAATTACGGTGACTTGCCGCCAGCTTTGTTTGGAATGGTGAAGTCCTGGGTCCGGCTTGCGTTTCGACAGAGAACAGTACCTTTACTTGGTAGCCACTGTGTGGGCTGTGCTCGTTGGCCGTGTCAGCGAGGTAGGAGTGAGTCTACCTTCGCCTTGATCGTACCACACCATTTTACTCTGGTACCCCAGGGGAAGGGTCTGGTTGTTTTGGTACTATTCCAAATGGAAATGCAAAAAACAAATTAATTAATTAATTAATATTTCAAATACTATACTGATACTTGAAACAGCATTTTTTTCCTCGATATTCCCATCCCTGCTTTGTTCCATTGACGTCAGAAAAGATTTCACCTTTAATCCGGTTCCTCTTGATGTGAAAGTGTTTGGAAGTTTGTAGTCAATGATAAATGAATTTTTGTCAGACCTCTATTAGACTTTTGTGAGACTGCGAGCCCCTGTGGAGTAGCTAATAACAGAGATGGCATAGAAGAATTGGCAGTGATTGTAATATCTAGTGTTTGTTGTGCAGGGAGCCTTAAGCGCTGCCGGCAATGTCACTTACTTATAAAGGGAGTAACTCTGTGAATTTGTAATTTCTATGATTAAACTGATGCCTGTTGAGAAGTTTTAATTCAGTGCAATGGTGTAAGAAAGCGAGCCTCTTTCATGTGTGTGTAAAATATACGCTTGCTTTAGTAAAGTCCTCACGTCTGTGATTTATCACCATTGTCACTGAGTGTGGCTGCAGTGGGAGCCTCTCCCTGTGTCCCCTCACATCTATTTTTACCAGCTAATTGCTTACCAACCTACTGAAGATGAGACAGGTAGATGAAGAGAAAGGGTGAAAGCAGAGAGCAAGGAATAAAGAAAGTTCTCTGCTGTCGCTGAACAGATTCTGCTCGGAAGAAGCTTCAGGCCTTTTTAAACACAGCAACAGAACTTTCCCTGGATAATATATTTTTCTTTTTTGTTCTTGATAAGTTTTCCGTAAACACGGAAGAAATGTCTTCCTGTACAAGAACTCCTTCAAATTCACTCAATACTGAAAAGAAGGCATGGACCATGGGGGTAAAGCTAGCAGGGTGAAGCTTTTGGTTTCCCAAAGTTGCGGATTGATTGTATACTGTACACAAAAAAAACAAGTAGCATTTTGAGATCTTTTCATTTTGGGAGCTGTTTCCCTCAAAAATTGCATTTCAAGGCTCACAAAACTCCAGTTCCATGTGGATTAAAAGCTGATATGGTACAAAACTGTTTGTGGATTCTTCTAAATGCTGTTGTATACTGTATGTGCCAGGCCTGTATGTGGCACTGTAACACTGCCACAGAAATCCACCCAATACTGAGAAGAAGGTTTTGACCATATGGGTAAAGCTAGCGGGGTTAAGGTTTTGGTTTTCCCAAAGTTGCTTATTGGTTGTATAAACAAAAACACAAGGGTAGCGATTGGCATTTTGAAATCTTTTCACTCTGGGACCCATTTTAAATGTGTGTTAAGTTAGCGGGGTTAAGGTTTTTTGGTTCCCAAAGTTGTGTATTGGTTGTGTACACAAAAAAAAACAACGGGTGCAATGGGCATTTCGAGATCTTTTCACTTTGGGACCTTGTTCCCAAATGAAATTGTGTTTTAAGGCTCCCAAAACTCCAGTTCCATGTGGATTAAAAGATAATATTATTCCAAACTTTTGTGGATCCTCCTAAACTAAAGATACTCTGACTTTTACGCGCTCTTTTCAGTGTTGTCATGTCACCATTGTCTTTGCCGTTGATGCCGCGCTGACCAACTGTCAACAACCATTGAAGACAAATGGTAGAATCTCACCATCGTCCTGCTAGACAACACAAACGCCCGCCGTCACCACCTCCGTGACAACATATGTTAGAATCCCACTGAAGTGCTACGACCAGACTTCACACTTTACCCCCGTGTGAGAGGAAACAAACAAAGCATCATCATCATCATTTCTGTTAGAGTCTGTTTTCAGTGACGAACCGTCTGAGACACTCTTACCATTCATGGATTTTTTTATCTATCAATATTAAATGATCTCTCAGTTGTGTGAATACTCTTCTCCACTCCAGCTCCCCATGCAGTCATGGAGAATGAATGAATCAATGAATATATGAAATACTATATCTCAGGCATTGTACGTTCCCTGTCTTATTTACCTCAAGTCTTTACATTTTTTAATTGATCAGTGAAATACAGTAAATTATGTTAGAAATCATCACCTTTTCCCGTGGAAAATAGGTGCACAAAATTAATTTTAATTTGTCTAAACCCATTGATTTTATTCATGCAGATCTTTGTGAGCATGTGGCTGCAGTACTTGTGGTTGGCCAGTAGGTGACAGTAGTTATTGTAATTGTTTTTTTCCCGCATGGAAGTGGCATAGTAGAGTGAAAAGATCTCAAAACGCCAAATGTTACCCTCGTGCATTCATGTAAACAACCAGTTAGCAACTTTGGGAAACCTCACATTTAACTTCACCACCTTTATGCTTATACTCTACGTCGTCTTCTCCAATTTTGGCATATTTCTGTGGCAACTTTAGGTTTTGTGCAAGAATATTGGGATGATTTGTTTTGTAACATCTGTTATGGTTGCTGGTGCACCATGGGATTTTTGCAATTTTCACAATGTTCCCTGGCAATACAACAAAGTAAAACAACAAAACACTGCGATAAATCATGTTAAGAAAGGGGATTTGTACTTTATTTGAACCGGTTCCCAGTGTTGCAAAAAAATCCCATAATTCCAATAGAGTGTTTCTTATTTGCAATATTTCTAAAATTCCTGAATCATTTACAACCTACCAGTTCCTCATTGGTCAGTACTGCAGTATCGATAAGCGTCTGGAAAAACGTTAATGTTTATTCTTCAACATTTGAAGGTAACGCTGCATTATTTTCTCTCCCGTCATCATGGCCGACAAGCTTTTCTAGACTTTAGAGAACGTGACCATGAGAGGACAGTTGGGTCAGAAGGACAATCGGCGTCCAGACGTCCTCAGCTGCAAATACTAGCATTGCATCAACAATGAACATCGATAGGTTATCGCCAAACAGTCCTTACTAGACATACTGGTGCTCAGCCGGAAAGATAAAATAAATATTTGTGATGTATTAACTGAACCGTTTGCTCAAACCTTGTCTGTCCTTCCGTGTGCAGGTACAACCCGCGCTCCACGTGAAGGAGAAGTCAGTGGCGTGGACTACAACTTCCTGTCAGTGGAGGAATTCCTGGAGTTGGAGAAGAGCGGGACCTTGTTAGAAATCGGAACCTATGACGGTAAAGACAGATTTAAAACATTTCTGTTTTATTGGGCTATGTATATTGAAATATGTCAAAATAAGGAGGAGTTGGAATCATTTGTTGCACCTTTTTATGCAACATATGAGCTCTTTTACAGGTATTTTAGAGCAAAGTTCACATTATGAGCCCTGTCTTGTATTACATGCATTGTACTCTCGGATAAATTACCCATTATAGTGAATTATGAGGTGTTTACATGTGTGTTACAAGTCACACAACTAATTGCCCCTTTTCAATCGGCAGCACCAGAATAAAATCACAGGTGACCTCAAATAACCCACCATGACCCCATGCCGGTGTCAGCCTTAGGCGGAATATGAGAAAAGAAATGATTGGGGGGGGATGACACTGTGTTTTCTAGCGTTTCACGCTACAATTCTTTGATTTACTCGTCCAGATCTTTTCTTTCTGTTTCTGTTATTGTCTCTGGTGTCGATATACACGTCAACACAATAACAATGCACAGTCACTCTGGTTAAAACATACTTTTATTCTACGTTGACCAGTGTTGGTTTTTCTACGGCTGATTTTTAGTCAAGAGGGCAGCCGGTGGTATGACAATTTGTTTTCCTTTTTTTGGGCCCATATTTTTGTTAATTGATGATAAAAGCAATTGCTTCAGAAACCAATTATTGATCAACATTATGAGCCGTCTCTCCAATCTATAACTTTACGTCTGCACTGCAGTGCGTTTATAAACATACGGCAAAAAAATCAAGGTAATTTTTTCTTGTTTTCTTGCTTTTTGTATTTTCTAACCCTTTTGTATTACTTTTGTGTGTAATTTGTCGTATTTGGCTGATTAATCAATAATAATAATATAATTTGTTAAAAATCACTTGGTGATTGGTTTTTTCCTTAACTGTGATAATTCGCTTACAAGGAGGGATGAGTGAGCTGTAATTACATGTATCGCCACACGAGACTCATCCAGGATGGTACCGTACTGTCTGTTTATGGCCACTTCAGTGCCTAACGCTGCCCCTTGTGGTGGAATCTCTCAGGACGGCTGTTAATTTGGGGCCATAAAGAGCTGATCCAGGAGATCAGACGTTGCAGTGAAGCCACAGCGTCGAGATCTCAGCGTCTGCCAAACCCTGGCAACAAATAACAAACAAGCGCCGACCAAAGTAACAAATCAGGCAGAAATTGGAACTCCCTGTCGTATTTTGCCACTTTATTAAATCAGTCGAGTTTGTGCTTGCGCACAATTAAAATATTTCTGTGCGGCGTCCAAAGGCAGTGTTGGCTCATAATTGTGTTCTGTCGCCAACAAAAGAAAAGGAAAAAGAGCGATATTTCATTTTGAATCAGTTTTAATTCAGTCTGTGATCTGTGACACGACTCCATATTAATATTAATCCGGCTTTGACCGTGATATCATGACGGAAAACCTCGTCTGTGTGTGGAACAAACTCCAGCGGTGAAACAAAGACACTGTTCCGGTGTGGATTTAATAACTTTAAGTTTAGAAACAGCTTAATTATATACCGTGATGTAGAGAATTATTTTGTGTTTATTCCAGGATTTCAATATTTTAATAGATTTTTGGCTTCTGAATGTTGGGCACAGACATTTTTTATTCTGGAATAATTGTGAAACCGACTCATTTACAATTTAAATTTTGAAGTGCAGTAAAAACATTTTCCGTCTCATTAACATGTTGGCTTTGTCTTCTGCTTCTCTAATGTGTTGTGGACTCTTCAGGTTTTTACTTTGGATGAAAATGTCTCAGTTTGGGTGGAGAAAAAGAAAATAATCCATTTTATTTGGTCCCAGTCTTTCACCTATGAGTCAAAATATTAATTTACAGCTGACACATTTTTGGCAGTGAATTGATTTTACTATTAATTCAAAAGGAACTGCATGATTCAAAACGCCTTTGTGACGTGTTGCTCCTCTTCCTCTTCATGACCAAACAGGAAGTGACGGGAGGTCGTGTGTTAGAGTTAAAGGGCTGATATGCAACACTTTTGAGCTGCTTTTAGAACTTGAAGACGATATTGGCATAAACATCAGATCAGTATTAACACTGGTTTTATCTCTCAACCTTTGCTTTGAATACTGTCTGCCATTCAAATACAAGAAGTACCTTTGTGGCTGTGATCACACTGAACGTATATATTAGGGGTGGGAATCTTTAGGTGCCTCACAATTCGATTATAAAACCGTTATCGATGCAACTTTAAATCAGTCTTTTGAAAATCTCACTCACCACTTAGCCACCACTGTTTTAACAACAACAGTGTTATCATTTGTTACAACAGCGTTGACCTCGAGTCACAAATTCACATGTGATAAGTTTGTGAATCGATTCACAATCGTCCACGTATGAACCGTGGGTCGTCTTCATAATCGATGTCTTTCCCGATATCTAACATATAAACTCAGTGTTTTGACCAAACTGGAGATAAATAGCTTCACAGATTTTCACAGATAAATCCAGCTCGGCTATTTGCATACAAAGGCTGTGACCAAACCTCCCCCCCACCTCCCAACCTCTGACCCCTCCCCTCTTGTCCTCCTTCTCCTAAAATGCCCTTCCTTTATCTGCCTTTATTTATTTATTCTTTTTAATCCCCCCTCCTCCTCTTTGCCTTCTTCTTCTTTGTTGCCTAGGTAACTATTATGGGACGCCCAAGCCGCCGGTGCAGCCCCCCGGTGGGAAAGTGATTAGCAGGAGCGGTAGCGGCGGTGATGCCCCACTGCCAGACGGGCTCAGTGGAAGCCTGCCGGGCTCACAGCACTCCACACCCCGACGCTCCAAGTCCTACAATGACATGCACAATGCTGGAATAGGACCCGGAAACCACCACCAGGAGGACGACGAGGACCTCCCTGACATGAACAGTAGCTTTACAGGTGAGGACGGGGACGACGGGGACGACGGGGACAGCTTCTCTGCTGCTCACTCTGTGACCGCCTCACTTTAAAGCTGCAGTATGCAATGTTTGGCGATGTTGTTGTTGTTGTTATTATTCTGCCTGTTTGGTCTTCAAGAACAGAATTATGTAAGCGTTGTTTGTCTGCTGCGTCTCCGTCGAGCAAAACTATCAGACTCTGACTGAGGGAGCATTTGTGTGTGTACTGCAGCAGAGCACAGGTGTGTAGACACGAGAAATGCTCATCTTGTCAAACTGCTGAACGGCTGTGTTTTTCTGAGCAGTAGAATTCACTTCTTTGTGTTTTCTGTCAAAGTCCAACCTGTTTTCAGTCGTCTCACCTTGCTAGCTTTACTAGCTCACTGTGGAGAGTCGTGAACTCACTTGACACTAGTTTGAACATAACAGATATTTGTTTATATGTTGTAAAGTGATTAAATAAGTGGTCAAACATAAACCCTGAACCCTAAAGTCACGTCCACACTGCTGTGTTTTTGTGTGAAAACTTAGGCCTCGTTCAGACTGTAGCCGGAATCAGATTTGTAAGCAAAACAGATCAGAATCTGACCAAATGTGTGTCCATACTGACATCGTCTTGTCACAACGTCCACATGGATTTCTAGAGTTAAAAACCAAGTAGTTTAAAGAAAATAAACAAAATGGACATCTGTCAGTTTCTGTCCCAAATGATTTTCTTCTGATTTTTAAACTATTGTCTTCCACTGTATTGATCATTTAGCTCCAATTAACTTCCGCCTCTCCAGATCTACGTTGTTGTTGTTGTTGTTGTTATCGCAAGAGGACGCAGAAGACATTTTTTGAAATCCTATCAGAGCGACCGAGATGTTCAGATTGAAACAGATCCGTAAAAATCCAATGAGAACCACATTCAGAACCACCTCTGTATGTGGTTTCAATCAAGATAGATATAATCCGAATATGCTGAATAATCTGAGTTAGGCTGCAGTCTAAACACAGCTAAGTAGCTGTATTGTACTGAGTTTGAAAGTTTTGGAAACCCAACATTTGCTTCCTAACTGGTTCTTAGCGGCCAAAACTGGATTATCAGCCGTCAGTTTTACCTCATTTTCAGACTCTAAATGTCCGTGTTCTTAATTTGAATCTGTTGTTTCTCATTAGTTAAACAAACTAAGCAAACCAGTGAACCTGGATGGTCATGTGATCTGTGTTTTCAGGTAAAGAGGCAAAAGAAAACATTTGTGTGGACGCAAGTCCTCAGATGCAAAACTAAATAGCTGGAATATCGACTATCAAATATCGTTTTGTTAGTTTAGTAGTAGTTTTGATAGTAGGTTCAATTGTAGTTTTGGTAGTAGGTTTAGTAGTAGTTGTGTTAGTTTAGTAGTAGTTTTTATAGTTTTGTACTAGGTTTAGTAGTTGTTTTGTTAGTTTAGTAGTGGTTTTGGTAGTAGGTTTTGTTGTAGTTTTGGCAGTAGTTTGTTTGTAGTTTTAGTAGTAGTTTTGTTAGTTGTTTTGGTTGGAGGTTTAGTAGTAGTTTTAGCAATGTCTTGGGTTTAGTTTGTTAGTAGTAGTTTTGTTTGTAGGTTTAGTAGTAGTTTTATTAATGTTTTGGTTGTAGGTTTAGTAGTAGTTTTAGTAGTAGCTTTGTTAGTAATTTAGTTATTTAGGTAGTTTTGGTGATACTTTTAGTAGTTGTCTTAGTATTAGTTTTTAGGGGTCAATGGAGCACTGGGCAGGCACTGGGCTCCTGCATGATAATTGGAGGAACTGTCTGAAAGGCAGAACCAGTTTTTAATGAACCAGATTTTGATTGACGGTGTTGCAGAAACAAAAACACGACACAGGAGCCTTTTCTGCCTCAGCCCTGTGTGGATTTTGTGATGAAGTCTGTAGACAACGAGTAAATAACCCAGAATGTGCAGTACGTTGTGTTTTATTTACTCACTGATATATAAAGAACATAGTAGTTTTGTACATAAAAACACTATTATAGCATTTCAGTTTGACATAATTATCACATTTTCTTGTTCTAGTCGTTCATTTGAGTCAGAATTTCTGGGTCTGAAATGTTTCAAAGACCAGAAACCACCACTGGTGTGAAAGAGAGTCACATGCTTCCTAAGCTGCTGTTGACACCTTCAAAGTAAACAGTCTCTGAGTACACACACACACACAGCACAGGCAGGGAGAACCGTCTTCAACATCAGCCTGAGAAGACGCTCTGTTTTTATTTAGCCATAATTTGATCCACGCTCTGTTTAGATGAGTGAAAAAAAAAGGAAAAGGAAGAACGTGAGAGGAGATGGATGAAGTGGGAGGAGATGGAAGTGGAGACGAGGAAGCAGGACATTAAAGAGGAAAAGGGGGAGTGGCCATCCTGGAGAGGGTGAAGTGGGCAAATGACTGAAAATGACTGGAGAGAGAAAGAGAAGGAGGTGAAGGAGGGTTTTTTGTTCTGTGAAGGAGGATAAGCTCAGGGAAAATGAGAAAGTAGGAGAACAAGCACAAAGAAGGTGGAGAGAGCAGGAGCACTTCAGGGAGGAGAGAGGCTGCAGAGAACAAGAGCGTCTTTGATTGGTGAGTAAGTGTTTTCTGGGTTTGACTAGATCTGCCTTTATCCATGTGTACAGATATTTGCAACAGTGCCATCTGGCTGTGAGCAGTGGAGTCACCTCCATGTGTGGAGTTAATGATTCTATCAGTATTTCATTAGTATTATTGTTAATATATTGAAGGGGATTTATATTCAATATTCAAAGCAAGAAATTGAGCTTACGTCCAATTAAAATATTGACATTGTTGTCAGAGAGACAGACAGGCATATCGTTTAAAAAAATGCAGTGTGCCAGGATAACTTTGTGTGACTTAAAGAGAAGTAAAAACAGATTTCTGTTGAAAAGAATCTACAAAAGACAACTTTTAAATCAATATAAGAATGAAGAACAGCAGTTTGATCCAGGACGGTGATGGAAATTGTTGTTTAAATACAGCAATATTCTTATATCATATATTGTTGTACTGAGAACATTAAGAACAGAAGTCATCGATAGATTGAGTTGTGTGTCATAGGAATGGTGTAGGAGCATATAAGTTTATACTTCAGGGCTTCATTAGTGATGATTTAAATATAATTTCTCCTGGACTTATCCTCTCGTGTGTTAGTAGGTCAGTGGGATGTTAGAAGAAGCCGTTTCTACCATGTGTTTTTTTTTTTCAGATGAAACCAAAAGTTGTTTATTTACAGTCATGTGATGCTGTGCGTCGAGTGTGAGCGAGAAAGTGAGACGTCAGGAAGTGAAGTGATGCTGTAACACCTCAGAGGTCACAGTGTGTGAGTGTTTGAGGTGTGAACGGCCTGAGCTGAAGTCACATGTCTGTGAGTTTCTGTGAAAAGTAGTTCAGGACAAAATGGATCTGCTTTTTAAAACTGAGGTGAAAAAAAAGAAAAGCTTATTTTTGGTGAAATTGGATGTTTCTGAAATCTTGTGGAGGTAATTTTGGCTCACGATTATCTTGCAATTCATGATAAAACTGCTAAAATGTTAAAACGTACACAGGGGAAACCTTATGTCCGTTGAATGAAATGTATGAATGTATGAATGAAATGATACAGAGGAAACAAATGAACTTATGTCACTAATGTTACAAAGATGTTGTTGATGAATATTTGTTACCAATAAGTACAATAAGTAGGAAAATGTCTAACTACTAAAATTAAACATAACTCATTACCAAAAATTGTTACAAAATGCTACAATGTTAAGAAAACATTTGTGCTAACAATAAAAAATGACTTTTTTATAAAATGACTAAAAACATGTTACTCTGGATAAATATGTTTAATCAAGGTTTTGTTTTAAAGTGTAAAAACTATCTTAAATAGAGCCTTAAATAAATAAAGTTCCCCTTGTGATGCTTAAAAACAAATCACTTAGACTGTATGTCGGTGTGTTAGATTTTAGCATTAGCATTTATAGCATTTATCAGTCACTCGTGTGAAATGTTAATATTTACTGCACTGATTATTGTCCCATTAATAGAAATTCACCACAAATAATATCATATATTGTCCCATTTCTTATCGTTCAAAAATACTTAGCCTCTTTCTCTCTCTCTCTCTCTACTTTTTAAAATATTTTTACCTCAGTCGTACATTTGTGTTTCTTTCTTTTTTTTTTCTCTCTCTACACTTTCTCTGTTTGCTCCTGTTCTATTTCTGTTCTCTTTTAAATGATTGATGTCATCAAGTTTCTTATAACTTGTGTGTAACTGTCACTGTGGTGACTGTTTCATTTACAGAGAAAACTTCTTTTGCTAAACCAAAAACATTTATTTTTTTCTTACTGCATGTGTGCAGATTTTTTCTTTCTTGTCTGTCTTTTGTGCTCATTTTGATCTTTTTACAATGATTACATCATAGTTCCTGGTACTTTTTGTGGGTGATTATTGTCAGAGTAAGAAGAAAATCATGTTATCGGGGTTATTTCTGCAATGTCACTAGTTGTGTCTGTCGTGTCACCTCTTATGGCGCCAAATTGTTGTCACAGCTTCTATTTGTTCCTGAAAGTTTCAACACCCTGCTCAGATGTTCTTAACACCAAGCTGTGTTTGTTTCTCTTCCCCCTCTTCCTCCACCTCCTCCTCCTCCTCCTCCCCTCGACCAGGAGACTCTAGTGAATTAGACGAGATCCATCACTCGGCGCGTCCCTACATCCCCCGCCAGAGTGAACCGTCCTACTCTGGGACGACCCCCTCGCCAACGGCCACCACGGAGAGCACACAGCAGACACACCCTCACCTGAGCCATCCTCCCCCAGAGGACCCGCTGGGACCTCTGCCTGACAACTGGGAGATGGCCTACACCGAGAACGGGGAGGTCTACTTTATAGAGTAAGTATACATCACACACAGGGACAGCTTTATTTACGTGCCGTTAAACAAGATGTTCTACGTTATCTTTCCTCTAAGTTGTTCATATGGAGATCCACTTTTAAAATTCTACTATTTGGTCAAATGAGGCCCTTGACTAAAGTACCACTTGTTCCAAGGCCACGTAAAGCAAATAATGTTGATTGTAAAGCGATTTTACACTTAAAAACATACTGATGAGCTAGTAAACCCTCCTAAATGTTGCATACCGGCACTTTAAAGTATGACAAAAGATCACTATTTCACATGCACCGAAAATGGCCCAAATAAGGCATTTTACTGCTTTTTTTCTCTGTATATAGCTTTAATGTACACAGTCCCAGCCATAACAACTTGGTTTGGTTTCGTTTTTCAGCCAAGTGTTTCCTCATTTTCAGATTTTCAGTTTCGGCCAACAATTTTAATTTCGGTGCATCCCTAGTTTCTATAGTTACGGCCTTTTTTAAATCTAATTATTTAAATAATGTAAATCTGCCAATTCCAAGACAAGACAAGAGACAACAAGCTACAAAGGTTTTTCTTTTTTTTGGGTGAATATATATACACGTTAAACACTTCACAGAAAAGACTGAAGAGGAAAATCCCACTTTGCACTTGTATGTCACCATTATGGGTGGTAGTTTGGCTAACTTTAGCTGTAGCTTGTTAACTTTTGTTTTTCAGTAAATGTGGTCCGTTCACATACTCTATATATCCTTACGTTAGCTTACCTCACAAGTGCTAGCTTGGCTAATTTTAGCTGGAGCCTGTTTTTTAAATGATTCACATCCGTCCTCATGCTAGCTTACCTCATACAGCAAGTGCAGCCTGTTCTTACATTTTAATGAGTGGTCAGTTCACAGGTTAGGGTTAGGGTTATCTATGCTAGCTTAGTTTATAAGCCATAGTTAGGCTAACTTTAGCTGCTGCAGCCTTCTAATTTTGCACAAAATGTGTTCAAATGTGAATGAAATTATACAAAGACGTCGCTGATGATCTGACACATTAACAACGAGACAAAAACCTCATGGTTAATTATTCCTTGTTACCAAAAATGGTTACAAAGTGCTGTAATGTTGGGAAAACATCATTAAAAAATGACGTGCATTAATAAAACATGTTACTCTGGATAAATATTTTTTATTAAAGGTGATAAACTAAAAACTTCATGAATAAACAACCACGTTTAATAATGAAGAACAGATTTGTTTCCTGTGTTTTACAGTGGTTTGTTTTATTTTAGAAAAACACTGGTTTTCAGGCTTTTTTGTAAAAAAACCAAACAAAAAAAAACCCACTAACTTCTGCATCTCCAGGAAAAATCATGTCACTAATTTCCTGAAGATTATTATGTAACAGTGTTTTTATTATGTAACCGTGTTTTCATGTCAAATAAGTTACAATAAACCAAACTACTTTACAGAAAAGTTATGTATTGTCACTATAACCCCAGTTAATGTTATCATTATTATCCGTTTCAGCCACAACACAAAAACCACCTCCTGGATTGACCCTCGGTGCCTGGACAAGCCTCAGAAACCCCTGGAAGAATGTGAAGATGATGGTAGGTCCTCTCCAGAGCACGATTTTACCACCAGATTATGTTTGTTTATGCTTAAAAAACCTCATGTGAATGTGATGTAGTTTGATTGTTAATTTGTTGTCTGTGGTTTTCCCCATGCTGACTCATCATTTTAAAATGATTACATGGAGATTTTTGTGTTAAATTGCAGTGAGTGACAGTGAATACATTATTTAATCTCTCTAAAATGAGACTCCAGTATGCCTGATATTTGAAATGATATATGTATATATTGTGTTTTCAAGCAGAATATTTAATCTGGTCAGTCATGGAGACACCTACGTGGTTAAAGCTGATTCATGGTTTTAGAGCTTGTTGATGTCTTCATCAGTCAGTCAGTCAGTCAGTCATCATCTACCACTTTATCCTCTGCCAGAGGGGGGTGCTGTGCCGATCTCAGCTACATGGGGCGATAGGCGGGGTACACCCTGGACAGTTCGCCAGTCCATCGCAGGGCCACACACAGATAGAGACAAACAACCATTCACTCTCACACTCACTCCCACAGTGTTAAATTTACCTATCCCCACATTGCATGTTTTTGGACTGTGGGAGGAAGCCGGAGAACCCGGAGAGAACCCACGCACACACGGGGAGAACATGCAAACTCCATGCAGAAAGGCCCTTGTTCCAACCGGGGCTCGAACCTGGGTCTTCTCTGCAAGGCGAGAGTGCTAACCACTACGCCACCGTGTGTCCCGTTTTCATCATTCAGAACGAGAAAAAGCTGTGAAATCTCTTCACACTCTCACAGGTTGGAGCAGTTAATCCTCTTAGAACTTAGGACAGACTAAACAAAAGCATTATCACTAACCTTAACCATAACAATTTCAGTCTTAGTCTTAAACTTAAAACCAGTTTAACTCAGAAATGAGGTTCTGCCTCATGAGGGACCAGGTTTTGGTCTCCATGAGAACTACTAGTCCTGACAAGGTCAGAGTTTATGACTGGAAAAAAAGGTCCTAGAGAGGCAACCTTTACAGACATAATGCATTATTAGCCCCTTACCCTTAACCATCCTAACTCTACATTTTACCCATACCCTTAACCTTAACCTTAACCTAAATCAAATTAGAACTCTAAAAACAGGTCTTAAATCCAAAAGGCCTTTTTTAGATGTGAGGAGCAGCCAAAAGTCAAAGGTTTTTGCCAAACTGTCCGCACTCTGTATTATTTATGTCATTTTTGGTCCTCATAAAGCCACAAATACAACACACACACACACACACACACACACACACACACAACAATCATGTAAACATGGATTGTGACACAAGGTTGAATCTATGACTTGGTTAACTCTTGCCACCTAGTGGCCTCAAGGTGTCATTGCACCTTACTGACTGTCAGTCCCGTGCTGTTTTCTCTCCCTCCCTCTCTCTCTCTCTCTCTCTCTCTCCCTCTCTCTCTCTCTCTCCCTCCCTCCCTCCCTCCCTCTCTCTGAACAGAGGGGGTACACACAGAGGAGCTGGACAATGACCTTGGTAAGAACCTTATCTTTTACTCAGGATGTCCATATAAGGAGCTGTGTGTTATTCCTGTGGTCTGATCTGTATTACATGATCTTAAAATACACTTGGTTTCGTTTATTTATTTATTTGGCTTTCTTAATGTGAAATAAAGGATATTTCCATGTTAGAAACAATGATGATTGACTATAAATGTGGTCAAATTATAAGTGACTTTTTCATGTTTATATAATTTATATATATGGCTACAACAGTTATTCGATATTTTGATAAAGAATTAATCGTTTCTCTGATTTTTCAGCGGGTTTAATTTCTTTGCCCTAAAAGTCTTACCATCTCTTTCAATGTGGTTTTAAGTGGTTGTAGGTCCGAATTATATGTTATTTGAGTAAAAAGGAACATAAACACAGGTGAGGGCGCTGAGAAAAGCTTCACAAGTGCTCGAATTTGGGTTATTTGGACAGGCAGACAGGCAGACAGGCAGACAGGCAGATGCATCCAGCAAACAAAAGAAGTGCAATAAAAGACAGAAGCCAGAAAAACAAGGTTACGCAGCATCTGTCGTGTTCACATTATCAGATCACATCACACGAGTCCGTCCCTCGTCCATAAAACAGCTCTACTCTGTATGTTCAATAATTATCGATCAGCAAAGTCCAATACAGGTGGGCAAAGAAATGTAATTAACTTCAGAGCTCTGAGGAGGAGGAGGAGGAGGAGGAAGAAGAAAAGGAGGAGGAGCCGACTCACAAATCATCTCACACACACACAGACGAGTTACTCAAGAGAAATCAACACTGGTTTAGGAGAATGAGATGCGCACAGTTAAACATGTGATTCATCATGCTTGACTTCTCCTTGAATTTACAATATGTTGAGGAAGGTGAGAGGAGGAGGAGGAGGAGGAGGAGGCGGGATCTCTGCTTAACAAGTTTTCTCTCTCACACACACACACTGACACGTAAACTCTTCTGTTGAGACGCCTCGCTCACACCTACGTTTGTCACTCACTCACTCACACACACACACACACACTTTTTTTCTGCTTGGTGAGTGCGGCTTAATACTCCACCTGCTGGTGGGCGCTGCCCATGTGCACCCAAAGTGCTCTTTGCACACGGTTCCAAAAATCTGGGCTGCACGCGCAGCCTGCGCACGGTGCGCGTTGTATACCAGGGCCTTTAACCATCATGACTAAATGCCTAAACCCTTAAATTAGACCTACAGTAATTTAAAATGTAGATTTTCCAATAAAATCCATCTAAGACTGGCGTTTATGGCTGACGCTAAAAGCGCGTCCTGTTTTTAGATTTATTCCATAAAAATCACTAAAAGTAAATTTACTTGGGTTAAAATAGTGTATTAACAATTTAAAAGTTTTATTCAAAAAAAACAAACAAACACTGCAGTTGTACTACATGAACACCAGATTTTGCGTGTTAAACTTGAAATTTGAACAGTAAAAAAAAATATTTGAGAGTTTTTGTCTGTTTTTGACAAAGGCGCTGATTCACCGGCTTCTTGCAACAGCACGAGTGAAATCACCGTAATAACAACATGTCGGCTTTGACATGCAACTTCTCAGCTGTTTGAAGATACCGATCACATAATTGCTGTCGTGCAAACGTGTCGTCAGCGATATTCTCGCTGTTAAAGGGTTAAATCATCAAAACTCATATTAATCCAAATCATAATCCACTATGAAATACATGAGTTATTCATATGGCACCTGCACTAACCCTTAAACCAGGTCTTAACCTTCAAAAAAAAGCCCTTTAAAGTTGTGAGGACCAGACAAAATGTCCTCACTTTCCCAGAATGTCCACACTCGCTCAGTTCTCTTTTGTCCACACGACCCTAAAATGCATCGTGGTAATGAGATTATTGAGATTATTCACTGCCAATACCTAATGGTCTGAGGGTAAGACACTATGTAAAGCTTCATACATCACAGGAGAGAGTGTTATAGAAGCGCTGAATGTGGAGGGACGCCACGTCCAGTCATCACTTCTGCTGTAATCACACGACACCAGTGAGTCAGATTTCAGTCTCTTTATGGAGCTAATGACGGCGAACGCAGCGAGACGACGGCACAACGGGGCGGCCGTTACTCTCTGCTGATGTGGAGCCATCATGGTTTATGTATCGAGTCCAAGTGATTTTCACTTTTAATTCTTTCTCTAAAAGAGTCTGAACTCTTTTGGAGAAAGAATTAAAGAGAGAAAAAATCCAGAGATTATTGTGGGATTGTGTTGGATTTGGTCCAGAAAGTAAAGGCAAATAAGTTTTTTTTGTGAAAAAACTACGGTGGAAAAAAAGTGGTGGAGTGGTATCTCTCTGCTGATATGGTTTTATTTATGTTTCCTACGTCTGCGTTGAGTTGAATTAATTTCACTTTTAATTCCTGTAAAAGAGTCAAAAACACCAGGTTTGGGACCTGGAAAGTGGAAAAAGTCAAACTAAATCAAAATAATAATAATTACAGTGATATTTCATAGGATTTCCAAATAAAACAGTTTGTTTTGACATGGAACGATGATATTATGATGCCAAATTAATCAATTAATTAAAAAAGAAGTCAAATTTATGAGAAAAATATATCAAAATGATGATATTTACAGTGATATTTCATAGGATTTCAAAATAAAACTGTAAAATAGTTCCCCAAAACCCACAGAAATGAGTCGTCATAGCACAGTTTGAGAGCCTGTTGTGTTTGCGTACAGTGGTTGAAAAATGTGTCCTCCCCCTCGTTCCCTGGTTCCTTCCTCCCCCTGTCCCTGACCTCCTTTCATCTCTCAGCTCCATCAGCTCATCTGAGCCTCACTCTGTTTCTTATCTGATGTGTGGAAATGTCAGCGTTGTGAGGGGAGCAGCAGTCTGTGAAGCTGCTGGGTCAGTCTGTCTGTCTGTCTGTCAGTGCGTCAGTCTCTGTCTGTCTGACTGACGGACGGACGGACAGACAGACAGACACCCTGCCTCCAGCAACTTCACAGCCTTGATGCCACATATACGTCAAAAATGCAGTTTCACACTTTATTTCCTGACTGGCTCTTATCAGCCCGCGACTCAGCTGCTCAAACGTCACAGTTTTAATAAAACTGATCAGCTTTTCCAGCTTTGCCTTAGGCTGGATCGTGTTCAATGGACCTGACGTGCATTCTGTATTTTTTCTTGTTGGAGTCAGACACAGTCGGAGAGAGACAAGGCTTTATTTATAGTCACAGGAGAGTAAAGTGTCCTGTGTGTGAGACTCATTCATTCATTCATTCATTGCTCGCAGTCAATGAAGGAGTCGTTCCACCATGACAGCAAACGACAAATGTTGTCATTTACATCCAGGAGGAAGCAGCTCCTCGCCCTGTGATGAACACACACACACACCTTATGAGTTATCATTAGCACTTATGAGTGTAATAACATTTCTGACTCGCCATTAAAGACAATCAGTTCTTCTCTAATTGACTCCTGTCGAACTGTAACCACTGGTAACTATTTACATAATCCAGCCGTTACTTTGATGTGTTGTTGTGGAAGGAAAATGATAAACGTCCACTGCGTTCCTGTCATAGATCGTCGGGTTTCCACGGGTCCTTGAACGTTTGGAGAAAAACAAATCAAGGCTCTTGAAAGTTTTTTGAAAGTTGCCTTAAATTGGCACGGGTCATTGAAAGTGCTTGAATTTTGTGCAAGAAAGAAGTAAAGTTGATATTTAGGTAAATGTCTCCTGCCATTGATTGTTCATGGGTCCTTGAACAAGAGAGAGAAAATGACGACGTGATGTCTGAGAAATGAAAATTCCATGATCGCTGTCTCACCAAAAGACAAATGACAAAGACTGACTTTGACCAAGATCCCAAGGACAATCACGAACAACGAAGAAAAGCTCTTACAAGTTGTCCTCCCATCTTAATCTGTGTCGGCACATTTAGTCCTTGAATTTATTTGAGGGAATTGGTCCTGGAAACTCCTTGAAAAGTCTTTAAATTTGACCAAGGTGTGGGAACCTTTAGAACCCAGAGCAAAATAATGTAGGGTTCACTGTTTGATGAGCTGTGACAGATACAAGATGCATTCAATGACCCTGGTAAATCCTCACCTTTTTATTTTTTAAGCTCCACCTTTTTATTAAATGTTTATAGTGTATTTTCAAAGACGCCATTAAAATTCACCCTATTTTTGAACTCTGAAATTGCTGAACTACGTCAGTGACCGTGTCAGTTGACAGGACCGACAGTGATTTGGGGATTTTTTTGTCAGATCCTGGTCAAACCCGGACTCTAAAGCTGCCTCACACTCAATTCTGTTTCTTCTCTTTTTCTCCCTACAGAGCTTCCACCAGGATGGGAGAAAATAGACGATCCAGTGTACGGGGTCTACTACGTTGAGTAAGTGTCGCTCGTGTGAAGTTCAATAAATTTCACACAATAATATTACCAGAGACAAAAAAAAAACACGCACAGCCTTCAAATGCAGGCCACCTTGTTTGTATCCTCATCACCATTATGGTGGAAAAACAACGTAGCGTGAAATGACGCGGGGAACCTGCCTATGAATGCAGTTCATGCATTTTAGATGTTGTCCAAAGCAGCACTTACTGCCTCACAGCTTTAGCATTTCCTCTTTTGTCTCTGTGAATATTTTGTCTCCTTCTTTATATATATATATATATATATATAGATATTATTCACAATTTCAGTTATTTGCTGTACAGTTTGGTGATTCTTCAGGATTCTCGGGTTTCTGTGAATGAAGCCGTTAAACAGAATGTGATTTATTTGACTCTGACAGGAGTTACATGGATGAATGTTTGTGTATTGATCTCTCTATTATCTTCTCCTCTCCTCTGGGTCTGTCCTCCTTCCCTCCCTCTCTCCCTCCCTCCTATCCTCCCTGCGATGCTCCACTTTCTTCTTATTTACCTTCTTCTTCCCCTTCCCTCCTCATTGATTTCTTTATATTCATCCCTTACCTCCATCCTCTCACTGCTCCTTTCATCATCACCATCCTCATCATCATCCCCCCACAGTCATATCAACAGGAAGACCCAGTATGAGCATCCAGTGCTGGAGGCGAAGAAGCGCAGGCAGCTGGATCAGCAGCCGCCTCAGCCCCAGAGCCAGCAGCCACCAGAAGGTGAGCGCTACATCCGAGGTTTGTTCACCAGCCCCCGCCAAGGGCGTCATTTCCTTTATTTCTGCTCATGTGTGCGACTGAGACGTCTGAGTGTGTGTGTGTGTGTGTCTGTCTGATTGCCTCTGACTCGAGTCCAGTTTTTGTGCTGCTGCTGCTGCTGCTGCTGCTGCCTTATGATTTGCTAAGTGCTCTTCCATAAAGGCATAACTATTATTTGCGGCTGTGACGCGCCCACAGCCCTTTTTTCAAGTTAATTTCTGGGTTTTTTTCCTGTTACATTCAGACACTTGTTGGTGGTAATAACTTGAGAGCTTTTATTTAAAAGTCTCTCAAGGAGAAAACAGGTGAGTTTCTTTCTTTCCCTCCGAGCGAGCGAGAGAGATATCGCTTTTCTAATTTGCGACACTTGAAACAGCCGTCGTTAAACTAATGACAGAGCATTTTTCACTTCATGTGTGAAAACTCAACCAGAACAGGGTTTCGGTAACATTTTATATTTGACAAGGTAGTGATACCTGTACACTTGAATTCAGTCATTTATAATTCTACTCTTTTCTTATAATAAAAATCTTAGTTTAAAAGTATGTAACATATGTTACGAATCTAAACGGGTTCTGTAATCCTCACCAACCAAGACATGGGATTCTAAAGAGGCTGCTGCCACCATTAAATCAGCCGTACATGACAAGATGGTTCAGAGAGGACTCAGACGCAGAGGCCTTTTAATGGTCTTTATTGGCACTCGTTAACAAAACACAAGACAGATCCTCTTTACTGAGGGAAAACAAAAACGAGGCTATGAAAAACTATAACAAATGGAGAACGCAACGCTCTTCAAAAGAAATGTTGCGGAACTAGGGACGAGGAACAAAAAATCACTCCGAAGAGGAAACAAACTCAGACTATGGTTATCACCTCAAACTCAAAACAGAAAACTCTCCAAACGGAGGAAAACAAAGCTCTAAACACTTCAAAACGAAAACTAACTCAAAAGCATAATCCTATTGATTGGCGATCTTTAACTAACCAAGAACGAGGTCAAAAACAAAACGCAATCTAAATGATTGGATCCAGTCAATCTAACTAATAACAGGTAAGTCACAATCCTAGTGATTGGAGTTCCTAAAAAGGCTGTGAAATTTTACAAACAGAAATCTCTCCCAAGGAGGAAAACAAAAAGGGCTATAAATCTTAACTAAGGTATCAGCTGAAAAGCTATGATAAGAAAACTTACAAAAGAAAGCGTCGCTCACCAAGAGGATCGAAAACTTGTGGAATCAGTGGCTGTGACGAGGAGCTCTGGTGATCAGGCATGGACGAAAACACACTGGCACTGGAACAAGGAAACACAGAGTTTTTAAGGTTCACATGGCTTAACTGTCAGCAGGTGTGTGTAATCAGGAGGAGGGACAGATAGGAGGGGGCGGGGCAAACTGCCGGAGTAACAGTACACGTATAAATCTTTCATTTATAACCATACACATGTTGCTACGCTGTTTGTGTGCGTGCGAAATACCGTGACGAGTGTTGTTATCGGCTGGTATTGCCAACAGTTCAAGTTCTGCATCCATGATTTTCCCGACTTCTCGGCTGGAATTTAGCGGACTTCCCAATTCTGACTTCTGAAGGAAAAATGGAATGCAGTGTAATCCCGTTCCACGTTGGAGAGAGCGTCGGTTGCCAGGAAGTTTCCAAAACAAGAGTATGCCCACAAGCACAATAAACGTCAAGCCGCTTTGTTTCAGCCACAGGGCCGTGGAGGGCAGGATTACACCTTTCAGTGCACAAACTGCCAGATTATTATGAGAAAAAAAGGTGACAATAATGGAATGGTCCAAGCTTAATTACTTACTTTTACAGGAAAATAAATGGTAAGAAAGTATGTAGGGATATGTCTTACATAATGTTCCTTTAAGTTGTGAAAAAATAGAATCAAACTTCAGTCAGTTTCAGCTAAATGTCGGGATTCTTCATGGAACCTGAAGATCTGCTCCTCGTTTTTCACTTTTCATCTTGATCTCTTTTAATTCAATCAACCTCTCAGTTCTGGTACGACTCGGTGCTACAAAAACCACATCACAACAGGTTCTGTGAAGTCATGGAAAAACAAGGTGATACCAAACTGAGTCATGCCAGAACTGTATAATGGAAAAGCACCCATGGCGCCATTAAAAAATAGTTGGTACTCAACCCCAATGTTGATCCAGCTCTTGGACTCTAGCACCCCCTTGCTGGCATAATATATGAACAAGAATCCCACCCGTCCCTTTCATACTGAACTTTGTTCACCCGTCTCGAACACGCCAAACAAAAGTCGGCTTTTCAGTCTCCGCCACTTCCCCCGCGTCTCAGACCACATACACTCACACGACGTCCCGCAGAGAGATTAATTGTAAATGCGGCGGCCGAGCCCACGTGGGAACTCGTCTTATCGCGCTCCACCTTCTGCTCATTCAGCAGAAATCATTTGATTCCCCTCGATTACCTGCTGACTTTACTCCCCGTCTGAAAGCTTAGTCTCTCTCTTCAAAAAAAAAATACAAAAAAACACTCAATACCTTCAAGCGGCGTTTTTACACCATTCATTTCACCTCTGCATTGATTCCGCCGCTGCTCTGTGGAGAATATTAATGAAGGTTGTGCTCCGATCGCTGCCGTGACGCCGTAATAAGGCGATTAATCAAGGGGGGGGGGGAAATGTTATAGTTATATACACACCTGGTTTTATTCATATCGATGTGAAACAGTGTAAAACGCTTCATGAAAATGTATATGACCCATTCATAGTCAGACACTTTGTTTCTTGTGAAAATTAAAAGGTGGTTTCACTTCATCTCGATGATGTGAAGGTAGTGAGGTCAAAGCAGAGAGAAAAACATTAGTGTGAAGCATGAAAAAGCTAAATCTACTGGTAGTCCTCTCGCCCCCCCATTCTCAAAGTCACAGTATTCCAAGAAAGTGTGCAATAATAACGACTGCTGGACCTTCAAGAGCCAATCAGGGTTAAAAGCCCGATTTTAGTCAGACTAAGACAGTAAACACATTAGTCCGACTAAAATCAAGCTAGTCTTAGTCGGACTAACATAGCTGGATAATGCGATACGTAGTCTGATTAATCCTGTGTGTATACGTTTAGTCGGACTGGAGTTGGACTTGGCATCCACCCCGGTTTTTGACCCACAAGTAGAAGGAGACGACGTAAAAAGTGCGACGGCGTCTTTCTTCGGACAGCGCTAATTTGTATTGCGACTATCATGAACAGCAGGTACAAAACGTACAGAACCACAACGCGATCTACTTCACCGTCCAACTTGCCGTTCGCATTTGTTTGTTTTTCTGTGACGTAAAGGTCAGAATACGCAGAATACTGGTTCAATACGCACTACACACATATTACGTGTGTAGTGCGCACACATACGGAGGCGGAGTCAGACGTACACACGTTTACTCGGACTGGGCGAGTTGCCCCATTGTTTGTTTGTCTTTGTCGGACTGCGACCTTAGCTTGACTAAACATACTGAATGTGTGGAAGTCAAACACCTTTTCAAAAGTTTTCTTTGGTTATTGCACACATTTTCAGCAAAAGTGGAAATCTCCTTTAAATGATGTAAATATAACCTCTGACCCATCATTTCTGCGAAGTGTGCAACTCCCGAGACTGACTGGAAAATCGCGATGAATAGGTCAAACTCTACAATAAACTACTTTAGCGTATATTTAACTGCACATAGTAAACTGAGTAGAAGAAAATGTGTTTTTCTAATATTATAATAAAAATAAAAATAAAAATAAGGTGATGATTTTATTTGTATAGCACTTTTAACAATTACGAAAAATAGCATTAAAGAGTAGCATTAAACTACATATTTAAATGCACAGAATTACAAATATACAAGCTTAACCACACAGTTCTTGGTTTTAAAGGTGGAGGTTGATGCAGTTTGGAAAATGCTCTGTGACATTCTTGCGTCGCCATCTTCTCCTGCTTCCAAAGTCAAACCTTGACTCTGTGTCCTGGAGCCTTTAGTCCCTCTGTGTCCCACATGTAAAGGGCACCTGTCTGTGTCCCATCCAGAGAACATGTGGGTTTTTGTTTTTGCAGAATGGATCGAGGACTCCACGATGGCCGGCGCTCCTCTGGCCAGCTACGCTGCCAACCACCAGGAGACGTACAGGGACCCTCCGACCGGACCCCCAGTGCCCAACGCCATGGGACAAAAACGTGAGTTGACACCTTATAGAGTCTGAAACAAAAGTCAGAACTTTTCTCATTCTGTTACCCAGAGGCATTTATTAAACCACATTTGTTCACTGTCGTTTGTTTTCCCGCGTCGTCGTTGCCTCAGGCCGTGCTTGAGCTTTCATGACGGACGGACAGTTACGAGTTGACACAATAAAGCAGCTGTTTAACTTGAACTTTCACATATTATTTATGAAGAAGCACTACAAATTCAATTCAATACAAAACTCATTTTTTTAGGTTGATTTTTTTATTTAATTTTTATTTCTTCCCGGGATGGCTCTCGGGGCAGTGTATATATATATATATATATATATATATATATATATATGTACACACACTGTAGCTATATAATGTTTTTGCAATGTGCGAACACAATTATCTGTTTTTTTTAAACTCATTCTTACATTTTCCTGACTTCATCACAATAATTGACTGATTTTAAACTTCTTATCTCGATAACTTCTTTTTAACACACGACATTAGCTAAATACGACATTGATGTAAAACACAACAACATTAACTTAACAACGACATTAGCTTCAAACGACATTTGTGATGGTGATTTGAACTTCATGGCCACCGTACTCCACCTACCAAGTCAAGGTTCTGCTCTCAGTCGAAACTCAAGCCTGACTCAGGCCTTTACCGTTCCAAACCGGAAAAAAACGCTTCAAATATCCACAAAATATTACTTTGTGTATGTTGATTTTCTCACAGAACCTCTTTCTTTCTGGATCAAATAATGGCCTGATTTCACTCGTCATATACCAGCACAAAGCAGCCTTTAATGAGTTTCTGTCCTCTCCCACCAGCAGCTTGTCTAATTAGTGCAGCCAGGACAGAGAATTAACTGCCTCACCCTGTCTCCCCCTCTTATTCTCTCTTACTCCTCCATCAGCCTTCTTTCTCTTTTTCTCCCTCTCATCGATCTCTTTATTTTATTGCTCACACTCGAACATCTTTCTTTTCTCCCAGTCTTTTTTCTTGTCTTGTCTTGTCCCCCACAACTCTCTACATTGCTTCTACTATTAGTTCTGTCCGTCTCTCCTCTTGTCTTTGTCCCTCTGTCCGTCTCCACCTCTCTGTGTCCCAGGCCTTGACAGTCCTTGGGAGAAAGTCATCATTTGAAATCTCTGCCTTAGCTTTCATGTTCCTCCCTCTTCCTGTGCTTGTACTAACATCTCTGGATCCCTCGTGGATAAAACCACTGCCTTTCGTTTTCAATCCACCGTTTTGTTACATCTCGCCTTTTCTGAGAGTTTCTTTTCAAAGGCGTCGCACACAATGACACACACACACACACACACGCATACAGTGTGCAGCACTGTGGAAACAAGGAGACACTGACGCTGATGCGGTGCAGCTACTAATGTGATACACGTCAGTAAACACAGTTACTGATCTCTTCTACAACACACACACACACACACACACACACACAGCCTTCCTTGTGTTTCAGATTATTTACTTTTTTTATTTATTTAACCATTAAAAAAATAAAACATTGAAATAGACCTTTATTAACACCAATTTACCTGTCCTTATCATTCACCTGTCCTCATCACTCACCTGTCCTCATCACTCACCTGTCCTCATCATTCACCTGTCTGGCCTCATCACTCACCTGTCCTCATCATTCACCTGTCAGTCCACATCATTCACCTGTCCTCATCATTCATTCACCTGTCCTCGTCATTCACCTGTCCTCGTCATTCACTGCCAAAGCTTCTGTTTGGGAAACACAGCACTAAACAAGGTGCAGCAGCCTTTTCAAAGTGAAAAGACAAATCTATATATTGATGTAATTAATGATATTCTGGGTCAAGCTTCATAATTCAGTTTGTCCTCCAACATCATTACATCATAGTGTCTGAGATGTGATTTGTGTGTCCAGGGGGGAAGCCTTTCTTCACCCGGAACCGGTCCGAGCTGAAGGGGACGTTCATCAATACCAAGCTGAAAAAGAGTCGCAGAGGGTTCGGCTTCACTGTCGTCGGGGGCGACGAGCCCGACGAGTTCCTGCAGATAAAGAGCCTGGTCCTGGACGGACCTGCGGCCCTCGACGGCAAGATGGAGACAGGTTAGTGACCTGAGGAATTCAACCAACCGTCCACAAAACCACGGCGTCTTTTTTAGCCCCTAAAACATGTTGATGTTTTTAAAAAGTTTGTCCCATATTTTATCATTTGGTGATTTCTTAAATGCTTCAGACAAACCTTGACAAGTGAAGGTAGTGACATGATATATAGTTTTCTAGTCTTTTTTTAAGAGTTTGAAGGGACTGGATATAAAAGTAAAGGCAAAGCAGCCTCATTAAACTGATTCACAATGTTAAAAGATGGGATTCAGCTCAAAGCTCATTAACATAGAGTTGAATGCATATCTTTTAGTTGTTGGACAATTACCGATTTATACTGGTTAATTTTTACGCCCCTAATATCTTAAGTTATTCCACTAATTGTATCCGACAGCTAAGGTGGTTTAACTATATTACCTCTCATTACTATGTATTACTCTCTCAGGTGACGTGATTGTGAGTGTCAATGACACGTGTGTGCTCGGCTACACCCACGCCCAAGTCGTAAAGATCTTCCAGTCGATCCCCATCGGCTCCATGGTCAACCTGGAGCTATGCCGTGGCTACCCGCTGCCCTTCGACCCCGACGACCCCAACACCAGCTTGGTTACCTCAGTGGCTATCCTTGAAAACAAAGAGCCCATCATCGTCAACGGCCAGGAGGCGCCCAACAGCTACGACTCACCGTCCAGCCACGGCAGCCAGAACAACAACAACGGCTCGACGAACGGCATGGCGCCCCTGAATGGCCTCCCGCGGGCCCACAGCCCCACCGCCGAGGTGGCGTCCGATACCTCCTCCCAACACGGCTACCCCAGCGACGTGGTCACCCTGGCCTCGTCCATCGCCACACAGCCAGAGCTCATCACCGTACACATGGAGAAAGGAGACAAGGGCTTCGGCTTCACCATCGCCGACAGTCCCGGCGGTGGCGGGCAGAGAGTGAAGCAGATCGTGGACTACCCTCGCTGCCGCGGCCTCAGGGAGGGCGACATCATCGTGGAGGTGAACAAGAGGAACGTGCAGAGCATGTCTCACAACCAGGTCGTCGACCTGCTGAGCAAGTGTCCCAAAGGCAGCGAGGTTACCATGCTGGTGCAGAGAGGTGAGTCTTGTGTCTCTTTGCTGTGTCAGTACATACGCTATATGGACAAAAGTATTGGGACGCCTGACCCTTACACCAACAGGGCTTATACAGGACTTTAATGCTGTGTTTCCACTGCATGGAATGGTTCAGTACAGTACGGTAGGAATAGTACCAAAATAACCAGAGTACCCCAAGACTGAATGGGCGGCAGGAAAAACGTCACTCCCTTGTGACCGGTGTTTCTTCAGCGCACACCCGGCCTACCCAAGTCAAGGTTCTGTTCTCAGTCGACAAGCGAGCCTGACCGAGGGCTTTACCTTTCCAAACTGTACCGTACTGTACCAAACCCAACTATACTTAGTTGGGAGCCCGTGGCCAAGTGGAAAGGGAACTTGACTTGTAACCAGAAGGTCGCTCGTTCAAATCCCCACCCGGCCAAAAAAGGGCTGGGGTACCCCTGAGCAAGGTACCCAACTCCCAATGCTCCCCGGGCGCTACTCAGTGTGGCAGCCCACTGCTCCTAATTCTAGGATGGGTCAAATTTTGTGTCCATTCTTTCTGTAGAGCATTTGAGAGGTCAGGACAAGAAAGTCTGGCTCAAAATCTCTGTTCCAGCTCGCCCCAAAGGTGCTCAATGGGGTTGAGGACCAGTCAAGTTCTTCCACACCAAACTCACAGTCAAACCATGCCTTCCTCAAACTGTTGCCACAGAGTTGGAAGCATAGCATTGTCCAAAATGTCTTGGTATGCTGAAGATTGTCCTTCACTGGAGATAAGAGGCCTTGAACCCAGAACCCTGAATACTTTTGTCCATATAGTGTCCATCTATTCTAAAGTGCAAGGAACGTCTGTTTGTTTGTCCATCAGGCTTCAAATTTGGCAGGTGTGTGTGTGCCGTGTTAACTTTGGCAGTGTTAGAAAGAGATATCAGTAGAAATGCATCACATATACAAAGCCGCGCCAACAGATACTCTTCTATTCACCTGACTGTTCATCACTAACGTGTTGGCTTGACGGGCTTCAAACTTGGCAGGTGACTCCTCAAATGCACCTGTGCTTCCACTCCACCACCACCAACCGTCACAAACACAAAAATGTACAAGAATCAGGCTCACGTTGAACGGGGCCCTGCGCTAGTTGTAAATAACGAAGGCAGATGGAGATGAGGAGAGTGGTGGAAGAAACAGGTGTCGAGTTAAATAGCAGTTTGTGATTTATGTGCCCGTATGCTGAAAGTACTGCAAAAAAGAAAACAAACCTTTTTCCCCATGAATCTGCCTGATGCTGTTGACTGGAACTAATAGAGCCTCTGCCTTACAGGCTGTTCCAGCTCACAGAGAGCTCCTTTTATTGACACACACACATATTTATTTATTCATGTAAATAGCAGTTGGAAGCAGAAAGTGCAAAGAAAAAGAAGGCGAGGTGGAGGCATAATTGAAGTAAAGAAGGGAGAGAAAAGTTGAAATAACACCTCAGGATGTGGCTGAAAGTGAAGTGGGAAGTGAGAGAGCGTGTCTGCACTGAGAGTGAACAACAAATAACGGCCTTAAAGTGATAGTTTTTTTGGAAGTGTTGTTAAATGATAGCTGAGATGTTGTCAGCACTTTTGCTGAGAACCAGCCTGAGACAACCCTCAAGCCTCAAGACTCACCATTAGACAACCTGCTCTAATTTGAAAATGAAGTTTGTCCCCCCCCCACACCCCAAACTCCATAGAGAAAATCAACGATTTTACACCACAGCACACAGGAGCTGTTGATCCACTGCCGCCTCCATCGGTCAGTTGTCAAATGTGTCATTCTGTTATCTCTGTGTTTGAAATCCATTCTCTTGAATTTATCTCAGTGGGACAAACTTGCATTATAAGTCAGCTGTTGAGCTGCAGCTGTCATGTCCAGGTGAGTTTAAAACGGTGCATTTCTCTATGGACTAAGGTGGGCGCACTTTAAAAAAGGTCAGTTGGGAAAAGGCTGCGTAACAGTAGTTGTTTTGTGTGTAAACACAAGAGAGACTCAGGTTATTTTGAGTTTCCAAATTTTCCTTCCTCTTCAGATTCTATTTTTCCGGTTTTGCCGTTTGTTTATCACAAGCTCATCCCGTTTATTTTGGGATTTTCGTGTACTCTCTCTCTCTGTGTAAAGATGCCACCAGTTGGCCTGGCACGCTTCGTATCCTTCCGCCTGCTTCTCTGGCGCGACGTGCTGTGCACTGAAGCCTGTGACACAAAAAAGAACATGTGTGTGTGTATGTATATATATATATATATATATATATATATATATATGCATGTATATATATATATATGTATATATTCATATACAGTATATATCTCAGCAGACAGGCATGTGATTGCTGCTGTTGAGCACGCACTTCCTGGCCTTTTGTCATTGAAAATTACCGTCAAACAAAAGGAAACAAAAGTGAAAAGAAGGATAAAACTGACGTGATTGAATTTCGGTTTTTGCTTCTAAATCCCCCCCCCCCACACACACACACACACACACACACACCGTCAGAGCTCTGAACGCACCGTGTGATACAAATAATTGGACCATTTTTCTGTCAGACTGTCCATAGCTGTCTTAGGGGCTTAATAATTCAGATACCTAAAAGGCTTTTGTCTGCGTGTGTG
The DNA here is from genome assembly GCF_958295425.1 of Solea solea. Taxonomy (NCBI): domain Eukaryota; kingdom Metazoa; phylum Chordata; class Actinopteri; order Pleuronectiformes; family Soleidae; genus Solea; species Solea solea. Next base: position 187,191 of record NC_081139.1, read on the forward strand.
TGCGCAGTCATAATCTCAGTAGGTTAAGTATTATGAGCTGTCGAGGTGGAATTGGTTTAACGAATGGCAGCCAAGTCACATTGTCCCGCGTGTGACTTTGCCTTGAATTTTCCTCTCCGTCGTCCGTTTCTCTGTTGAATCGTCACGTGGTCACAAGACTCAGTTTGATCGCAGCGCCATGTTGGCAGGAAACTCCTCTGAGAGATGTAGTGCCGGTTTCTAACTTTTAAGGGTTCACGGATCGCTTAAAATCCAAGGGACTGGACAATCTGACTATATCTGATCCTTCTACTGCCCCCTGGTGCTCAGTATGGGAACAGACCTGATAAACTTTCTCTCACTCACACTGCGGAGAACGCTTAGACAATGCCATAAAAACAAGTAAAATAAGCAAGATATTAAAGTTATTTAATGTTGAAACGGCACTGAAGATTCACAGCTTCCTGGTTTGCAGTTAAAGGGAAACTTGTGGGAAATTTTCCCTAACGATATATATATGTATACATGGATGTGAAAAAGCGCTGCTTCCTGCCAACATGGTGTGTGTTTTGGTTGCGAGTGTGGCATTATTGGATATAAGCGTGAGCTCCTGGAGTTTTTTTCTGTCCCACTATGTCTTACTTCTTGACACAAACACACACACACACACACAAGTCTCCTCCTCCTCTGTAATGCCAGTGTACACAAGCCCATAAAGTGATAGAGCATCATCACCGGCAGGAGCTTAATGGGCTGTTAATAATACAGGAGGCGGTTGAGCTTGTGTAAGTGCAGTCACTGAGTGTCTCTGATCGCTGCTTACAGACAAATATGATCGTGACTGAACGGAAAAAACACACACACACACACACACACACACATGCAGTGTGGATGATGATGTCAAAGTATTTAACCTTACGGGTCTTTCATGATTGGATTGGATCATAAAAAAAAAAAAAAGGATATTTCAGGTTTTTTTCTGAAGTGTAGTAAAAGGCCATCCTTGTAAAATCTTCACTCGTCTGATTTCATAAGAACATATTTGTTGCTTTATTTGAGCTTTTTCCCTCGTGGAGATTGAAGCTTGTGTTGCTCAGTAGTCTCCACTCACTCCCTGCACCAAACCCCATAGAGAAAATCAGTGATTTTACAGCCCGGAACACGGGAGACGTTGAGTTAAAATGTTTTATTTTGTGTCTCCGGTGTTTGAAGACTTTGTTCACATTTACCCAAGTGACACAATGGAGGCAGCAGCTGGTGGAGGCGGCAGTCCACCAGCAGTTACTGTGTTCCCTGCCAATTAAAAAAGCTTATTTTCTTAATGGGCTTTGGTGTGGGAGAATCGGTGGTTAATTAACTTCAAAATCTCCTCTCGGAAAAAAGCCTGTAAATACAATCCCACGGTAGTGTTTCACTCCAAGATGGGGTGGATTTTATGTAAAGTGAGCCTCCTTTTGATCGTGTGGCTGAAATGTGTTTCATCCGTGTGGAGGTGGCCAGCAGGGGGCGCACACAGCTCAGCAGCTGTTATGTGTCAAGAAGTTTTAACTGATCTACAGTTCGGCACTGTTTCGGCTTGATTTGTGTGTAGGACGTCTCTTCCTGTGACGGCAAACATCGCATAGTGACCTACTATGGTCAGGTTCCTACTGTTTGGAACCTCGCCTGAGCAGGTACTAAAAATAGTGCCTGGTACCAGGTACTATGCTCGTGGAAACGCTACTTATACCGTGCCGTGGCGAGGTGAGGCGAGTAGAGCCGGTGGAAATACCGCATTAGTGAAATAAGAAGCGTACGAGAGCGTCGTTAAAGCACATTTTTTCCTCCTCCCACTGAATTCCCACACACTGAATTTTCCCCCGTCAGGTTCCTGCTCACACTCAATCGTCCACACACGCCACATGTGTGTGTGTGTTTTAACATACAATAAAACACACATGCCGTTGAACACAAACCAAGGTTTTTTTTCTTCTTTTTTTGTCTTTAATTACTCTCTCGTGCTTCTTCCTCCGCTCCCTCGCTCCACCAGTGGAAATGAGGGCACGCTGGCCTCTAATTGGAGTCCTGATGTCAGCTTTGCTTATCACACACATGCATCTTTCTCTCTCGTGTGCTCTGTTTTTACTCGCTCGCCTTCCATCCATCAAAAATCTCTTCACCAACACACACACACACACACACGAGCAGGAGCAGGAGCAGTCGTCCAATTATAGATGTGAAGCAGAACAGATCGCGGCACAGTACTAATTGGAGGTGATTCTCGTCCTGCTCTCTGTTTACATTCCCTCACTGTCGGTGTGTGTAGATTCACACCTGCTTCAGCACCACATGAGTACGGGAGTCGATCCCTGAGGAAGGACGAGGCCGCTGACAGCGTGTGCACAAGTCACCGTGTGTGAAAATGTGGTTTTCATCACAAGAATGAGGGATTAGCAGATGCTATGACTAAAAAATGTTTCACAGTGTACGAGTGTATACATTCTCACTACGCGGGACGTAAACTGTGTTCCCGTCAACGTTTGCACTCAATCGTGATTTGATCCAATTGAGACTTTTTAAAATAACAACAGACGTGGCTCCTCCTCCTTTTGACACAAATGGACATTCGACGACATCCAACCTGTGTCGAATTTTTGCCACACTCTTCATTAGAGGTGAACAATTAATAATCTGAATTTTTATCGAAATTAATGAATTATTGTCTTGATCTGCACACGTCTGACTGAAGAGTGAAGAAAACATCTTTGTTTCTCGTAGATCTGCACAAATATCACAGAAATCATTTTAAATATGTTTTTGTCAAATGAAAATGAGAATAAATATTGCAATTCCCGTCAAAATAACCTTAATTAGATATTTCTTCAAAATCTTGAAGCCCTACTTGTGATTGCCACCTCAGCTTAGCCCTTGCTTAGCTTAGTTTGGGTGGTGCAGCAGTGAAAAGGGTCCCCCCTCCTTGAAGAGTGTCACGTTTCCTTTTTCATATATAGGTACTAGTTTTCTGTATGAACCAGAATACTATGAATGTTAATTTTTGGGCCTTACTAGCTTACATTACATTACATTACATGTCATTTAGCAGACGCTTTTATCCAAAGCGACTTACAATAAGTGCATTTAAACATTTGGGTACAAACAAGAGCTAGAAGTAAGTAAGAGCTTCAAGTAAGCCAAACTATAAAGTGCTAGTCATAAGTGCGATGTATAAGCAAGTGTGTTTTTTTTGTTTTTTTTGTCATCGTCTTACTGGAGGTGGAGTCAAAAGAAATGTGTTTTTAGCTTAACAGAAGATTTACGGCCTGTTCTACGTATGAGAAAGTTGTCTTATCCACACGGAACAGCCATTTTGAGAGCTGTTCAAATGCTATTGGTTTTTGGAAAACGTGTCCCAGAGTGGAAAAAATCTCAAAGTGCCACCCTTGCATTTTTGTCTTTACAACCAATAAACACCTCTGGGACAGTGATGATGTCATAGAGCTACCATTTGCACTTGCTTTTGCAAATGCCACCATTTTCACCAATAATGGTGACATCATTGCTTTCACCATTATTGGCTCTATGACATCATCACTCAATTGGCGTTCTTTAGCACAAAACTGTCATCGTCATAGTCTTCTTCTCGTGATTGGAGTTTGTTCTCCATGTTGTCTTCTTCTTCATTTTTGGTGTATCTTTGTGGCAGCATTACAGTGCCACATACAGGCCTGGCATGCATACTACAGGCACTGAATGTCTGAATTTCGGTCTGAATGAAGACATTTGCATCGTGCATGAAGACATGCACGATGCAAATAAAATATGGGATAAAAATGAAAATGATTCAAATATGAGAGAGAAATATTTATACGTGTTTAATTATTAGATATTGTGGTTTTTAAAAAGTATATTTTTCTGCACCATGTCAAGAAGTGCGCGTTAATTTCATTGTTCGTATGAAGAAACGACAATAACAGACTCTTATCTCTTTATGACAGAAAGCGACACCTCGCCGTACGTTATTATCTTTACCATAGATACCTGGTGTTTGGCCGTATAACAACACCACAGTCTGCTGCAATGATGAGGATGATGATGCACCGCGAATACACCCGGGCGTGATTTATGACTTGAAACAAGCCTGTAATTTCATGATGCACGGCTCTTTGAATTGTCTAATTACACCACGCTAATGTGGTAATTTCCCCTCTGCCCGTCTTCTCTCTGTGCCCCCACTGATACTGTGACATCATTCTCTGTAACACACACACACACACACTCTATCTTCTCCTGTGCTTCCTCTACATAAGAGTAAATGGAGAAACATGCATACACCTGCTCTGCAGCCGCTCATCAGCCATTGTCACATTGTTCTGTGTGTGTGTTTGTAGAGTTTCTCAAACACAGCGTCTCAGCAGCTCACGTCTGCAAGAGAGAGAAAAACGAAGATTTCTAGAGTTATTTATTTATTTGAGTAAGTTTGTAAGAACGCATTCATACGAAGGTGTATTTGGGTCAAACTAAGGAGAGAATAAGGTCGGAATATTATGAGATTCTTTTTATTATTAAATAGCAACACAACGCAGATGTAGCAGCCGTAGCCTCACAGTCACAATAAAGGATCACTTATCTCTTTAGCTTGTTTTTTATGACAGAAAGTGACACTGTGGCTATTTTTAAACACCACAACATACGTACATGATTGTGTTGTCACAGATGCACAGCAGCTCTACAGCGAGTGAGGAGGAAAATGAACATCTGTTGACTCTCATTTCTTTATTTCTAAGCTGGTTGTGAGGTGAGGTGGAGGGATCACACTGAGGTGATGAAACAGCGGTGCACAAATCTCCCATGATCCTTGCTCTCTCTTTACCTCCACCCCACACACACACACACACATACACACACTCGACTCAATCAGGCAGCGGTGACACATTAAGTCCCTGCTCGTCAATCAGAACGGGACGTGGACTCTTTACTGTCCTCCCCAGCAGCCCGTGGACTCACACATGTCAGGTGGAGTGACTAACACTGGTGAAGAGGCATTAGAGGGATACTTCAGGGTGTTTGTATGAGGCGCTGACCCACTGTCGTTGTCCACATCTCCATCTTGAGTCACGGATCCTCGATGTCACGGAAAATATGGACAAAAAGGGAAAAAGTGGTTTCAGCAACTTAACAAAACGATAAAAGTGTGACTGTTTCCATCAAGTGACGGCTGTCGCATCATTATTTTAGGAAGCAAACTCGGCGTGAGCACGGAAAACAAAGGAGCCTAAAATGAATGAATATAGACTCACGCAGGAAAAGAAAGTCATCAATAAGAGAAATTCAATTTGCAAAGAATGTTATTATTTCAGCGCTTTAATATCGGGGACTCAATTTGGCGTATTTGTACGTTTTTTTTGTATTGTTTTTTTTTCCTCCAAGAAACTCGACTGTATTGTTGAATTTCTCAATAAAGTTATTTAACAAACGCATTACATCTGCTTTAAGCCCCGCCCTCACACTAGAGGATAACTGGCCAGACTTCCGTCACGATCTTGTCCTTTCCGACAATCGTGGGTGTATGCGTTCCGATTTTAGTCCGATTTCAAAAGATTATGTGGCCAAATGATCCTGTCGTGAGAGGGATTAACGGACGCCATTTTAACGACATCAGTCTTCCCGACTGTTAAGTAAAATGTTAAGTATTAAACGTATTTGATATTTTACGACTTGAACATCGATTGGGGGGCGTGAGCAGAACCTTGCAAATAACCAATGAGAGCAGGAAACGGATGTTGCGAACTTTAGTTTGCAACCGTAACTCGTAGAAACCAAAGTTGATTACGTCATCACAGCCATGACTTAATCCACAGTTTATTTTTTTGCGATTTTTGGCAAAAAAACATTCTCACGTTAAATGGCGCTGCGAGTTTCCGTGAGATCAAATCTCTGGAATCTCCTCCCTGAAATCTTTTGATTTAAACGTCAAGTGCGTCTTGACTAGATCGTCTAATCTGTGCTTTCTAAGGGATTAAAGCGTTGAAAATCGGTTACAAAAGTCCGTTTTTCGCTGTTGTCTCCCACGTTTTAAGTTCTTTATTTAGATTTTTAGGCTTTATTCTACATTATGTCCCGTTTGCTGCTTTGTCTGAAGTTTGTGTCACTTTTGTAAAAAAAAAAAAACTGCTTACTCGCTGCAACCAAAGTCCACAGAGAAAATCAGCAGTTTTTACATGGCGTTACACAGGAGTTGTTGATGCTGTCCCGCCTCCATCAATTACTTTTAAATGGGTTCTTCGGAGACTTCGGGGTTCAAAAAATGTCCGTTTCCATTTGCTGTAGCGACACAAGCTTAACAAACGAGGCAGCGGCAGAGCAGCGGCTCCTGTTTCCCCGTGAGCTCGAAACACTGAGTCATTTATGAAATTGCATTTTTCCCGTTAGAAAAGTGAGATAAAGCGGCGAACACACTCTTACGACGCTGTGGACTCAGCAAAGTGTAGATTTGACTGTTGTTGAGTAGCTTATATCGGCCGCTCGAGCACCGCGTACAATCACACTTCACTTGAAACAATGCTCCTCTTTTTATCGCGTCTTCAATGAATGGAAAGCTAAATAACCCAGAGACGTGTCGGGGACCTCACTTTACCTCGTCATCTTCTCTGCGTCCCTGCCGTTAAAACTTCCTCCGGCTAACACTCGTCTGCTTCCCCTTCATTGCCTTTAAGTGCTGTTTGAAGGAGATGTATTGTCTCCTTGACGACAGACAGGGAGGTGGGAATGTGTGTGTGTTTCCTTACCTTTAAAAAAAAAAAAGTGGATCAATGCCACGATAGATAGATGGATGGACGTCTCTCATTGGCGTAATGGTCGGCGAGAGAGCGCCCCGGCAGCTTGTAAATGCTCTCCTGTCAAAAAGCACTCGCGGATCCTTTTTGAGGAGAAGCACAAACACAATTACGCGAACTTGCATAACCCAGAATGAACAAACCCGAGAGTTACCGGCATACGCGTTCATGAGGCCCATATAATATGGACAGTCCTGTGCGCAGCCATTAGGAGGAGATAAACGGTGCACAGGAAAAAAGAAAGGAGGAAAATCAATTCAGTGTTCGGGGCAGGAAGTGTTGTGGGGTTGTTTTTTTTGCCCACGTTGCATTAGAAATTCTGCTGACTGCACATTTTCCATGGAGCGACTTTGTGCTCCCGAAATGTCAGGATCTGGGGCGACGGCCTTTTCTCAGTGTTACGGTGAGTGAGTGACGGTCTGTCACTCACTCACTCACATCCCTCCCCCTCTTAGAATCCACCGTGTCTTTGCACCTCCGTCTCTCCCCCCGCGGGCAAGTCATAAATCTCCACCGTCTTTTGTTTCCATGACGATTGCTCTGCAGATAATCAGTGCCGGGGTCTCTCCTGTGTTTGTGAGGAGGGGGAGGAGGAGGGGGAGGGGGAGGGGATTTTACCCTGAAAAGTCAAGATAGCAGAAGAAGAAGAAGAAGAAGAAACCACTTCATGAATCAGATTTAATTGTGCTTTTTTTCCAATGTTTGTTGGATGTTACCCTCACATCTCTGCACGTCCCTCTACGCCTCCCCTGGTTATTTTGATGATTTTTGAAAGGAGGCACCAGGCGCAGGGTTCAGGATTGTGAACAAGTCCTCAGCCCAGCGTTTATCAGACAGTCTGCTCGGGCAGTTTGAAAACTGTTTCATTATTAAATGAATCTTTTAACCACACAAAGAAAACCAACATCTTCAAGTATATTCACTATCAAAACTAACATTTCTACCCCATAACAACAATCTAAGCCTTGCTAACAACATGCTAGCTAGCTAGCCACAGTCATCACCAACACTCGGTCAAAGAGTAAAAATGCTACGTCATAAAAGCCGCGAATGCTGGTTAACCCAAAGGATCATGAAAGGACAATAATGTGTGGTATAAACATGTAGAAACAACACAATACAGGACATGGCAAGGGAACGTGAACTCTGAGCCAAAATGGCGCCCGTACGGCTGTAAAATGACGATGTCCTGGGAGAGCGTTTTGCTGAAAGTGCAACAGCGACACCTTGTGGCACAAATAGGTAATGGCCCTTACATTTTCATGGGTGTGGGTTTGTCCTCTTGCCTTTGAGAAGACCCAGATTTGTGACCCGGTCAGAACGAAGTGAGCATGTTTTTTCTCCGGCTTCCCCCGCAGTCCAGAAACGTGCAGATTTGGTGATCAGTTAAAACTGGACTCTCTAAATTGACCATAGGTGTGAGAGTGGATGGTTGTTTGTCTCTATGTGTGGACCTGTGATGGACACAGACACACAAACGGTTGTCGGAGTAAGCGACACACGAGTAAACATCCGATCGCCTTTGTTTGAATGGCGAGAATTGAAAAACGCAACATGTAAAATGGATTCTGTTCGTTATGGACGTTTGGACGTTTGTGTTCTAACCCAACTAAGGCCACGTACGTCAAGACGGCATCGTTTCAGGAACTATCTGAAAACACTGTAGTACATGTGACAGAGAAACACTTTTTTAAACCCCCGTGTGTGAAATCTCTAAAAACAGGACGTGTTCTCGTGATATCTAACGTCTAATCACGCTGACTTGTTACATTGTTTCATTGACAGTAACACAAGACAAGTAACACTTGTCTCCAAACACAAGATAATGAAGGACAGCGTGAAGAGAGAGCTGGCTGGGGAATGTAACGTTAAAGTATCGTATTCTCTGTCACTCTCTACTCTCTTTTTTAGCTTCTCTGATAAAAAAAGCATGTGTATTCACCTGAACCCCCGAACTCTAATTGAATATTTTTCCTCTTTTCTGGACGCTTGCTCTCCCGGTCATCTCTGCTCTCTGCTGTCTCTTGTCCTCATGTGACACGTTTAATCCCACTGTTGACACACACACACACACATACACACATGCAGGACTGTCACTGATGTGTGAGCTGTCAGCGTACAGCGTTAGCCGCTCACCAACACAACAACCGTTGCTCGGAGACCGTCTGTCACGTCCCCCCTACAGTCACCAGGCACTGTCGCCACGGAGACAGATGGACCTGCCTGTTGGAAGCCATCACTCCCAGCTGAGATCTGTAGCAACATAAACACACACACACACACACACTGTGGACAGACGACGTAATCTGTTTGCTAATAGCTTCCGTTTAGCGGCTGCTGTGCTGCCAGGTTGGTGCAACAGTTCCTTTGGATGGAGGGAAGCTGCTCACCGTCCACCTGTGCCAGGTTCACACAAAGGTTTTGTCGTCATATCGGTTTTTAATCCACGTGGAACCATTGTTTCCCTGAAATGCTATTTTTGGGAGATTTCTTCTGCGGCAGAATTACAGCGCTACTTACAGGCCTGGCAGATGTACTACAGTGTTTAGAGTCTTTGTGTCTTAACTATTCAAGAACGTAAAAGAAAAATGTGATGTGGGGAACGTTGTGTGTTGGTGTGAAGACGAGGGGCTGTTTATTTCCCCGCTAATCGGAGCAGAATTGGACACAGTTGGAGCAACGTGTTTTGAAATGGCTGGTAATGATGTTGGTGTTTGATACATCCTCACATCTGTGATAACAAAAGTTTAGTTGAAGCTCTGGACTGATATTAGTTTAAGTTTATAAATTTGTCAATCTGCTGCAGCAGATTAACCTTTAAGAGTTCCCTTTAAAAAAGGTACTAATTTGTTCCTCGCAGCAGAAATCTTCCCAAAAACTGCTGTAAAAAAATCATATATTAATATTTTTTTTTCCACATTAAATTAGTCAGTCTTTTAAAACTACTATACTACTAAATATACATATCAAATATGAATAATATTATTTTTTAATTTCAACCCTTTAAAGGACATTTTTACACAACTCACAACTGTTTTTTATCAAACCCCCCCCCCAAAAAAACTTCAGTAATTTCCATAAAATACATTTCAAGGAGAATTTGATTATAATTAGTATTAGACCCTGAGATGTGTCAATGATTAGCAGAAATATTGGTTTTGATGCATTGCTCTTTTTTTTTTGCAGATTTCTTTTAAAATGTCTAATTTTATCCGAGCAGCAGAACGTATCAACTTCCCAAAAACTGCTATAATGTTATATATATTAATATATTTTAAAGCTACTTACGCCTGAAATATACATATCAAATATTAATTATATTTTTGGCACATTAACCCTTTAAAGCAAAGTATTGTGCTTCATGTTTCAGCTGTGACACAACTGTCTGTGTTCATTAGTGTTTGGAGAAGTGAGGTCTGTCGTATTTTAACGCCGCGTTCCACTTCACTTTCTTCATGAAACGAAAGAATGATGACTTGTTCATTCAAACTCAATCTTAAACACCCAGATACTTTATTACCTTTGGTTGGACGTCTTATATAATGTGTTATATAAGAACAAAAACATCCGTTGGCTTGACATTAATCATAAAAAAGTCCACATACACACAGATGTGAGTGGCCCGTGGGTTGGATGACTCGTCACTTTTCACCTCCTGTCACAAATGTTCGGAGCTGGTCAGCAGAAAAATAAGAAGCTGTTTTAGTGTTAGAGGATTTCGTGTCTCTGTCAGTGTTCAGGTCAGATCATCATCTTCATGTCCAGCTCTTTTTCTCTCTCTCTCTCTCTCTCGTATGTGATTAGGGCACAAACATCTACTATAGCTTTTGATCTGGGAGCTTCACACACACACACACACACACACACGATGTATTCCTTAGCCCCTTACCTTAACCTTAACTATCACAACTAAATGCCCTAGCCCTAAAACCAAGTTTTAACCCATAAAACGCTGTTTAAAGTCGTGAGGACCAGACAAAAATGTCCTCACAAAGAAGAACACACACACACACACACACACACACACACACACACACACACACACACACACAGGTTTGCCCAGCTATTCCTCCAAGGACAGCCTAAAAAACAAAGCATTTTCCCTTACCTTTACTTTAACCAGTTAAGGTATGACCCTTACTTTAACCTGACCACAATTCAAATAATTAGCCTACTTAATCTTGGTTTGCAACGTTTTTCCCGGTTTTCCCAGCAGTAATAGCTTGTTTTCAGTGTTAGAGTGTTAACCAGTAGCATGTTAGCATTTGCATTTTAACGTGAGGATTTCAATGTTAGCATTTTAACATTGGCATTGCAGGTGTTAGCAATTCCACATCAACATTAGCATTTCAACATTATTGAGAGAAAGTGTTTGACATTTTGTTTTTAAGATGAGGATTTCAGGGTTTAGCATTCAACCATTAGCACTTAAGGATCGGCTAATGCTGAAAGAGAGAGCCCGAGAGCAAGTCCTGCAAATGTGAGGACTTCAGAAGATTTCAGAAATCCTGAAAATCAACCTGCGACCAAATCTGTTCACCGGTCGCTCGAGTGTCCATTTTGTGTCTGGTCTTTAACAGACAGACAGACAGACGGACAGACAGACAGACAGACAGAGATCAGCTGCAGCTGACGGAGGAATAACAATCCAGTGGCAGCCTGACACTTTGACTGACAGCCTGTTTACCTCCAAACGTGCACACACGGCTGATTAGTGCATCTGTACGCGCCACCGCTGCTGAATGAATGATTCCTATTGATTGAAAAGGAGGGGGGAGAAGGGAGGAGATGAGGAAGGAGAGAGAGAGAAGAGAGAAAAAAGCTGCAGCCGCTCCACAGTTGGAGCTGTCAGCTGTGAATGAATCCAGATGTCTGAGAGATAAAGAGTGTAAGATCTTCTTCACTCACTTATTTTCAAGGGTTAAAACATAAAAAATGGCCTATTTTCTCAGATCAGACTCTGCCTCGTCTAGCTGCTGCCGCCGCACACGTGTGTGTGTGTGTGTCATATGTGAATATTACGACATGTTACAGAGATAAACTCATGCAGCTTCTTATCTCCATGACAACGTAACACTATCTTTTTTATCCCTTCACCTGCTGATTGTTACAACAATGTTGTTACGACGCCACCTAACTTGTAATTGATGCAATGTAATAATTGTTCAGATAATAACTAAGTAAATAAGTAACTAACGTGACGAGAAAATGTTGTAATGTTGCTCAAGATGCGAAAAACGTGACATTTTGCCTGAAACTTTGACCTGAGATTGGTTACATTTTTGTCAAAGTTGGACATTTCTGGTCATAATTAACCTGTGAGGGATGGCCACATGGGGGAGCTCTTGTGGTGTCTAAAAAATAAATCACTGGGAGTGTATGTTGGTGAGCTATAAAGCATTTTTTAAGCCAGTCACGTAAAAACAAAAATATTATCCGAATAATAGAAATTCATTAAATTATAGTAGAATAGTATTTTCAATTAAAAAAACTAAATTGAAAAGAAAAATGTCTTGGATTAGAAATTACTGATAATTATTTTTGATAAAATGTCAATTTTTGCTTCCGAGTGAAATGTTCTAATTATATTTCTAATACTTGTTCGAGAGAGAAACTGTGAACAAATCTGCGACTGACACATTCAATGGAATTCATTATTTCTTGGTTACTAAATCAGTGTTTTCTTTCTTTCTCTGGTTTGTGAATATTTCCCGGTTTCTTTTGTTCCGTTATACAAACAAAGAGAAGAAAGAAGATTTATTAAGGTTTCGTTAGTGTCGCCGTCGCGCTCTCATTCCGTCATAGACACGTCGATATTTATTGAACGTTTGTTAAAGTGACATATGAAGAAAAAATAAATGAATTAAATGAATTATTGCCCGGGCTGTGATTGTGATAGTCAGCAGCGTGTGTGTGTGTGTGTGTGTGTGTGTGTGTGTTTACCAGCATCATGTGGGGGTGGGCGGGAGATTGAGATGGAGATAAGGGAGGAGAGCGGAGGGAGGGAGGGAGAGTGAATGATGATGCTGAGGGTAGAAAGAGGGAGGGAGGGCAGTGTGCAGCGAGAGAGAGGAGGAAGGGAAAAAAAGGAAAAGACAGCAGGAGAGGGAGAGACGGGAGGACGCGCCGACTGCCTATAGATGCTGGAGCCTTCGAGAGCGGCGCGCGGCGCTCAGCGGACACAGGAAGATGGTCTCAGTAAGAGGGGAACTGACGGTTGCCTATAATTTAATGTTCAGTATCTTGGACTCCTTCTCCATGGGTAATGCCACGGCCGGGAACTCCTCCAGAGCACAGCTCGCTTTTTCCCTCCTCTCTGCTCCTCTTCCCTTGTGTTTATATTAGTGTTCCCCACGTTAGTTTTTTTTTCTGTGCTCTTTATTTCTTTCTTTCTTCTCAACTCTCACTTCACACACACACACCCATGCGCGAGCCGTGGTCCGTCTTGGGTGAGACCTCCGGGGGCTGAACCCACTCCCCCGCTGCACCAGTCAAGCCAAGCGCTGTCCGCGGCAGTGATGCAGATAGATCGCGCTGCCTGCCTGCCTGCCTGCCTGCCCCTCACTTCCCCCCCTCCTCCTTCCCTTCCCTCCCTTCCTTCCTTCCTTCTATACCAGCCGTGGAAGTGCGAGCAAAAGGGAAACCAAAGCAGGGAGAAGGAGGCGAGGGCTAGATGATGAGCTGGGCTAGTTGTGACATTGTTTCAGAGTCTTGTTTTTTGTTCTTGAAGTGGATTATACACTTTAACTTCACTGGTTAACCCTTTTTTTTTTCTCCTTCTTTTTCCTCGGCTTCACAGGGGTGGCACCTGCGAAGAAGAGCCCCAAACTGGTAAGTGGAGTTTTTTGAGATTCCTCTCCCCTCTCATCTCATCCTTCTTCTTCCTCATGTAGCAAAGATGACATTCATCGCTCCTCCTCCTCCTGCTTCCCCTCCTCTAACTCCCACCTGTAAGGTGTTGTAACTTGTGTTGATGTTGTTGGGATGGATCCCTGTTGCCTTCACATCCTCCTCCTCCTCCTCCTCCTCCTCCTGCTCCTCCTCTGTGGCGGGGGCAGGGATGTGTGGGGCTTTGATGCACAGCGTGAGCTGGGGTCGCTAACACGGCGATGATGGCATTGCACTGGGTGCCAGAGCTTGAACGTATGATCACAGACAGAGAGAGACGACCTCCTCCTGCGAGAGCTGCTGCATTCATGCTGTCGACAGTTTACTGACAGAACGTGTGTGTGTGTGTGTGTGTTTTTGCAGGATCATTTTCAGATGGCCCCTCCGTACAGAGATTACACTCGGAGGGTACGTGATGTCGTTCACATTGGGGTTAAGTGAGGTGTGATTGGTGCTGGTGATAAGGGTGGTGGTGGTGGTGGTGGTGGTGGTAGTGGTGGTGGTGGTGGGATGTGAGGTGATGGGATAAGCTTGGAATAATAGTGATGTTCATGGTCCAGTGTGGAGGAATTAGTGACATCTATTGGTGAGACTGGAGACTACAACTCATTGGCTCACTTCTGGTGGCCTTTACAAACCAGACAGGATGTAAATATTCACAACTCTCTCTCTCTCCACATTCTTTCTGGCATTTCCTCCTCCTTCACTGGTTTATGCATACGGTTGATGTGGGCGGAGCCATTCTTCCTCATTAGCATAGTTAGCTTCCCCTTTAAAACACATGGCTCTGGCTGGTTTGTCCATCCAGGCTGCTGTAGAAGAAACATGGCAGCGGCAGACAGAAGAGGCTCTTCTACCCCAACCTGTCTAGGCACATTGGCCTAGACAGCTTGTAATTACAGGTGTAAATAAACCAGAGGACGGATTGTTATCAGATTTGCCAATCCACTTTGGGAGGTGGGCGGAGACTCATCGTGACTGTGTTGAACAGAAGTGTAAATGCAACGAGTCACTGATGCGTCTCAGCGAAATATGTTGTTGGCTTTGAGCACAGCTAACGTGAAAGTGTCGGTTTTCTGAGCACAGCTAACGTGAAAGTGTCGGTTTTCTGAGCACAGCTAACGTGAAAGTGTCGGTTTTCTGCTTGTCGAAGACTTCGAAATGCGACGAAGTCCATAAAATAGTGCAACTTGTTGTTGTTGACGTGGCGTCGTGGTCTGCTGCTGGAAATCTTTGCAGAAGAAGAGAGGGGGAGGTGACCGTAATTGAATAACAATCAGATCTTGATGTGGACACTGGAGACACGTGTTATTACCAGGTGTAAATGCATATGGTGAAGCGTTATTTAATCACAGAAAACACGTTCCAATGCCAGGTTTAAAGAGGGCCCTTGAGTCTGAGCTTTTTCTCTCACTGTCGCCAAGCGTTCGCTCCTTGTGTGAACAGTTGAGTCTCTCCATAATCGTAAGGTCTTGACCTTATTATGTAAAGTGCCTCCAGATAATGTAATGTTATGAATTGATGCCAAACAAATAACATTTAATGGAAGTGAATTCTAAAGGCTTTAGAACAGTGATGCTTAACGACTGCAAATTGCGAATCGTTTTGAAGAGTAATTTGATAAACCTTGACTACTCTCAACAAGCAAAACACACAAATAAGCAAATTCATTTAAAGAAGTGTGAGGAAAAAATGCTTCATGGGGCAGAATCTAGTGATTTCAACCAACACTGTAGAAGAGGCCACTTTAACATGTTATATGACAGTCCTAACTGAGCATATTTGATTATCTGAATATGTTTAATGTCACTTCATTATCATCATCATCATCATCAACACACCTCGATCTGACCGGTTAGAGGGTCTGAAATATTCACATGTGATTAAATCAGCTGTAAGGGTTCGTACACATACACAACTTTTGCAGAGAATCGTCTTTTTATCCACACAAAACCAGCATTTTGGGAGCCCTAAAACGACGTTTTTCTTGGTCTCACAGTGAAGAAAATCTCAAGCCCACCCTTTCATTTCCGTGTTTACAACCAGTATTTTGGGGAGAATGATGATGTCATAGCCCCGCCTATCTCTTGCTCTTGGGTTTGCTGTTGCGTGTCTTTGTCGTGAGCCAATAAACGATAAATATAACAATTAGAGTCACCTTATCTCTCGCTCCAGTTTCACTATACCAGTGTGTGAAGTATATGTGAGAGGCTGTAGCTGACTTTTGCTCGACCTATTTACACCACTGTGTTTTAACGTTGGTGATAATGGTGTGACTGAGAGAGAGAGATCGATATTTCCTCAGGTGAAAAACGTTTGTGAACCACTGGCCTAAAGTGAGAAAAACCAAATCAGGATATCCAATTTCTCCCAATAAAGTGTCTTAAATGTCACACACTGCACCTTTACTGCGTGGCGGTTTATTTATCTACGTGAGATAAATCCAGCTCAGGTTGTGATTCAGTGAGGTTGGTGGAGTCGGGTCTCTCTGTGGGAAAAGCAGGACACAGCTGAGTCTCGAGGAAGTGGCGAGGATTTGTTTTCATTGGCTTGGCCCCTCCTCCTCCTCCTCCTCCTCCTCTTTCCCTTCCATCCATCCTTCCCTCCCTCTTTATCTTCCGTCCCTTAATAAGTTATTAGAGCAGGAGAAACCAATGTATCAGAGCAGTGCTGGAGCACAGACGGAGGAACACGGTGACTGCAGAAGGTCAAATCTAATAACATCCATCAAGAACAAGAGATTTGTATTCATTTGGGGGGGGGGGGGGGGGGGGATTTGGACGTTGTGTGCATCAAACTAGAGGAGAGGAACAGGACATAATGCTGCCTCATTGGCTAATGGTGGTGCCATTTTGTTTGATGGAATGAGAGCTGAGAGGTTGACCAATCATTCCGTGGTCAATGGGAAACATCAGTCTCCATGTCTGAATTTAGCACCAAACAAGACCCACTAATTTTATGACTCCATTGATTTTCGCTTCACCTCCAAACACAGTGAGGTGACTCAGTCTCAGAGAGAGAGAGAGAGAGAGAGAGAGACAGAGAGACAGAGAGAGACAGAGACAGAGAGAGAGAGAGAGAGAGAGAGAGAGAGAGAGAGCCTCAGCGCTGACTTAATATTTGCCAAAGCGCCGTCGAGCCTCTTATCTTTTATGTCTAACAGGGACCATGAATATAAACATGAATTGCAGAGGTGTGGGAGGATGATTCAGGGAAGCGATGACTCTGAATTCATTGAAATCACGACAAAAAACTCTGAAGGCCAAACACACAAAGGTGAGCCTCTCCAGCCTCAGTCCCTCAGACACGCGTGACAACGGTCACGGGAAGGATTTTTTTCCACCGCACTCGTGGATGGGCATTGTGTGTGCAGCTCACGGTGAATCCTTGAGTGGGCACTTAAGTGCCCATGTTATTGAGAGGCCGGTGGCAATTTATGAGGAGTTTAACATTTCTGGCCTCACCAGAGAAAATCCTCCCTTCATTTGGAGCCCCACAAGTTTGTTTTACTCTCTGTGAACGCCCCTGAATATACAGCAGAGGCTGCAGCTCGTACGTTCCTCACTGTCAAAACAAAAGGAATAGGTGATGTGCCCTCATAAGTTCAGCCACAATTGTATTTCTCCCACAGCTGAATGACTTAATCATGATAAACAGCGAGGTTTATATTTCTCTCGCCCCTTGTTTGCATAAAGAATAAAAACCGCTCGGAAAAGCTTTTGCGTTCTCGTACAATCTGTTTTTAGTTTCACCCAAAGGAGCAGCAATCTTAAGTCTTTTTCAACTCTGGATCCGGAATCCGTGTCTTCATTGCCTGTTTTCTCTTCTCACACAACCACAACCTTGATTTATTCTCTTTTATTTTCCCTCCCCATGAAGTAACACCCCCCCCCCTTTTCTACCCTCTGTATCTGTCTCTGGATCCGTCCTCCGTGCTCCACAGATGATTTTCACGAGTCAAAATGATATCCATCTTCTTCTCCCGCAGCAGTTATCACGGAAGGACAGTCAGAACAGCTCGCAGCACAGTGTTTCCAGCCACCGGAGCGCCCACACAGACTCGCCCGCACACACGTCGCTGGCGGCTCCTCTCAGCGAGAGCGCCGCTCCCCCGCCTCCCTCTCAGCCTCTGCCAGGTCTGCCGCCCCAGGACTCCCCGGCAGACGGCACCATCCAGAGAAAACCGGACCCTTTTAAGATCTGGGCCCAGTCCAGGAGCATGTATGAAAGTAGGCGTAAGTATATATTTTTTGGTGGCGGTTGGATGAGGGCTGCATGGGGCTGCCGGCTCGGCTGGTGTAACATGTTTTGGAGAAAGATTATGGGATGGGAGACGCTGTAACTCTTGTGCATGTAAGTAACAAAAGCAGCAGTGACCCTGCTCTTGTTTGGGTTTCTGGAGAAGGATGAGCTCTCAGTTTGGTGCCTGGGGTGTTACACGAGTCCTGCACTAAAGCGCAGACTGAAATGTTCAGTGTTTGTGGAAACTGTTTGGTTTCGAGTCCAGCGCTGAGCGATGTCCCTGCACGTTTACCTCCTTTAATATAAATGGGGAGGACCAAAAAATTGAAATGGAAAATAATTGAATTGGCCATAACGTTGAATCAGGGCCTTCCTCAGCCAGTGTAAACAAAACTGAACATCGCAGCCTTAATGAGGGTTGGATTTACTGCAGGACTCTCACATCACACTGCATTAGTTTTAGCTCGGTTTACCTAAAGCTAACTTCAGGCAGGATTTCTGCTAAAACGCTTGATTGTTCACTTTAATTCACAGTTTATAAAAATACTCACATTGTAGGATCGCAGCTCTCGGTCTTGATCTCCTTTTCAATGGATGCACACAGACAGACACACTCATTCCTTATGCATCCGACGACCTGAGGCACTTTCCTCTGTCTCCGGATCTCTCTGCTGATATTGATGTGCATTTATTGCATTTGTAGTCCAACTTTCTTTAAGAGTCTTTCTTTTTTTTTTTTTTTTTACAGACAGCGACTCAGCAGCACCGACAGATGTAGAGTAGGAGTAGTGAAACAGCCAATAGGAGTCTCTCCTGACGCTAAATATTTAGTCGTGAGGTAGAACTGTTGTTCTCTCCCAAATCACTTGATGGATGTTGGTTATTATGGACTTATTAATCAGTAAAGCCCATAAAGAAAATCCTGCCTAAGAAACACAATATTATCACTTGAAAGTTTCTGTGAAGCAGGTGATTAGCTTAGCTTTGATTACACAAATAGCAGGAAGAATCGAGTTTGTTAGCCAGCTGGTTGAAACTTGTTTATAGTAGTTTTGTGACTGTTGTTTTGTAGATAAAGCAAACAAGATACAACATATTAATTAGACAAATATATCCTTCAGGCTGGCAGATTTATTGTACTTGGCCAGACTTCCCTCCAGTTTCTGTGACAAGCTAATCGCCTGCTTTAGATTTATCATACAGACATCGTCTAAATTTCACCAAGTGCCAAAAACCTGTTAAATCAGCACTGCAGTGATTAGCACTGGTTTTATTTTCATTTGTGATGGATAATCATTCTGTAAAAATAATAATAATTAAAAAAAAAAAGCTTATTATCTCCTGGTAGTTTCTGTTAAACTACAATTAGCAGGTGATTAGCATGGCCTAGCTTAAATCACAGAAATAACAGGAGCAAACCTATTGGTACTACCTAGCTAGTTGGACTTTGTTGAAAAGAAACATCATAAACATATTAATCAGTAAAATACAGCTTTCAGGCTGGCAGATTTGTTGAACCTGGCCAGGCTAGCTGTTTCCCTTTCCTCCAGTCACTGAGACAAGCTAATCACCGGCTTTAGATTTATCATACAGACGTCGTCTAAATAAATCCCATTGAATCATTTATTTGGCACAACAGCAAATAGCATTGATTTTATTTCAATTTGTGAAGGTTAAGCATTCCATAGATGATCTCTTGACCGTGTCTGTACAGCTAGGAACAAACTAGTTGGTACTTGCTAGCTACATCAGACTTATTCAAAAAGTTTTATGACTGTTCTCGTGCAGATAAAACAAACAAGATACAACATATTAATTAGTCAAATATAGCTTCCAGGCTGGCAGATTTGTTGTACTTGGCCAGGCTAGCCATTTCCCTTCTCTCCAGTCTCTGTGACAAGCTAATCGCCTGCTGGCTCTCGCTTTAGATTTATCATACAGACACCGTCTAAGTTTCACCGAGCTCATTTCGCCAAGTGCCAAGACCCGCTAAAGCAGTTATTCAGCACAACAGCAATTAGCATTGATTTCATTTTAATTTGTGGCCGGCATAAGCGGCTAAGCTGAGCGCAAACGCTAGTAGATGCCACTTTGGTCCGTACGTCAAAGCTGGCTCCACTGACACACTTTTACACCAGACTTCCCACAGAGATACGGGGTTGTTTAATTAGCAGCAGCAATCGTGGATGTCAGCGAATTACGCGTCCCCCCCTATCGTTCATGTCCAGCCTCGCTCCAATTAAAAAGAATAACCCTCAGATCTACTGTCAGGTTAGAAAATAAAAAGACAATAGCAGAGGAAGATTAAAATAAAAAACAACAACACTGGTCTGCAATAAACTTCAGCAT
Organism: Solea solea; assembly: GCF_958295425.1. NCBI lineage: Eukaryota > Metazoa > Chordata > Actinopteri > Pleuronectiformes > Soleidae > Solea > Solea solea. The sequence continues at coordinate 207,461 of NC_081139.1, forward strand.
CTAATCACTTTTGAGGCTCCCCCTGTCAAGGATCATCATTATTTAGATGCCCATGCAGAAGAAAGTGGGGAAAAGGCCTCAGTGTCGGCTGATAATGATCATTTAAAACGGAAATAAAGGATAGAATAGAAATGTAGAGTGGAAGAAGCCGACACCGAGGGGAGAGATTATGTTTGCAAACGTGTCCAAAGGTGATGGAGCTGTTTCAGGGTTTTTTTCTAAATTACAAGCAGTAATAATGAAACGGGAAACTCACAAATGAAATGTTTTGGAGACGGGAAAGGTAAAGAAATGGGACGTGAAGAGATTCTGTGTGAATTGAAAAGAATGAAAACACACACACACACACACACACACAGAGAGAGAATGACGGGGGGGCGGTGGGCAGGTGACCTGTCACAGCAGGTGTAAATCCTTCACATCCTCACGCCGCACTGAGCTCATGCTCTCTGAAATCCTGCAGTGTGCACCTGATAGTGCTGGAGCCTCGGCTAAGGCAGAGACATTTCTCTAATAATGAAAACTTCTGCAAAAGATTCAAGCTCTTCAAATGTCACACGCTTTTAAAAACTCACTCGGCATTAAACTCGTCTGGAAAAATCCAAAGATACAGAGGTCGGGGAACTCGGTAACACTCGATTTTTCACGCTCTCTGGGCTTATTATTTGTTGTCCACAATTATAGCTGCACACAGGGTCGTCTATTTTTCTATAATATTGATTCATTCACTCGGGGGCAGCATGAAGCATCTGAAATTGCCCTTGAAATTTGTGTGACTGGGGCTTTTAATTCACCCCAATAAGATTCAAAGTTCATACTGAATCAAAAATGGCCAAAAATGAATCTGTAGTACATACTCAGGTTCCAATTGTGCAAAGAGTACAAAAATACTGCACCTGAAAATCAAGTATAACTTCGTAGATCCAGACTTAAAAGACTCATCGCTCGTCAGGCTACATAACTTGGTAAACCATCAATTTTCTACGGTTTTAGAATCCATACTAATCCTCCATTTTAACTCGGGATCCAAGATCCAATGTCGAATCCATAAAAATACATAAATCTCACAAGTTTATTGCAATCACATGACATTTGACCTCGAGCTGTTAGTGCCTTATTTTGCAGATTCGCTCTTTGGGGTAGAAGCATAAATTCATCAACACGCTGTTTTTCCAGACGGTTCAGTGCCGTGTTCATTGCTCAGGAGGAGCAAGATTAGTTTGCTCACAGCACCCTCTGTTGGACAGCTAGTTAAATACGTTAAAATATGTAAAACTTTACGTTGGTGTGAAAACTGAGATGTATCTCTAGAAGAATCCCAAATTTACCCGAATCTGGACCTTGTGAATCAGATTTCAGTTATTTCAATTTCCAAAACCGTTATTTCTAAATGTATTTCCCAACATTTGATCCATTTGCCCCCTGAAATAATCCAGAAAGGCCTTGAAAGGTTTCACAGATATGCTGCAGAAATCATTTATGGCTGTGTTAATCAGCAGGGGTTTAACTGTGAGCTTGACCTTCCCAGATTGTCATTTGGCCCCCGACTCTTCCTCACACTTACTCTGTGATAGATTGGAGGCGATAGTTGAACTCCGCGGGGATTTCCACATTGTTGAATGAAGGAACAGATTGGACGCAGGCTGCTTATGTCTTTCTGCCGCGCTGCAGACGCTCGGCGGCAGCAGCAGCAGCAGCAGCGGCGGCAGCGGCGGCAGCAGCGGCAGCAGCAACAGCAGAGATAGGAACGCACCCTGGGAGTTTGCTCCAAGGTGCATGTTTTCCAGCCAGTACAACTCCTCCACAGTGAAGGCACACACATGCATATGTGAATAAATATACACTCATTTAAAGCTGACACGCCTGTGTGTGTGTGTGTGTGTGCGTGTGCGTGTGTGTGTGCGTGTGCGCGTGTGTGTGTGTGCGTGCACCAGGATGAGACCACACTCACACGTTCTCTCCCCAAACTCGGAGTAACTCCTGCGAGGCTGCACTGTTTCATGAACCATGAGCTGTCAGTCGCTGCAGTGCAGAGCTGCTTTCATAGTGCAACACCTTTGTACAGACACACACAGAGAAACACACACACACACACGACACACGCGTGTGTCGTGTGTGTTCCTATCTCCAGACCCTCTGCTCAATACTAATACGGCCCTCCTCAGTATGTATTAGCCATCAAGCGGAGGCGAGAGTGGAGTCGCGTCGCTTCATAAAAGAAACAGTGATCGTGCGTGTGTTATACTGAATACTGATGTCACTTATAATATTCTAATATTAATGTGACACTGTGCTATTTCAGATAATGTCCCACACAAATCTAATTATGGAACAGATAAATGACGGTGATGTGTGATGTTATTTATGTCCACACTCTTTTACCCCAGAATAGATCCTTTTAACTAGTTTTGATGGATCAGTTGTTTGTTGTTGTTTTTTTAAAGTGACAAAGCTTAGAACAGTTGGGAGGACGGTTATTTGCATGTTGACTGAAGCAGGTGGAGAATATGATCCTGTGTTACAGGCTCTGTTGATCCAGTTCATCCAAATTTTATCCAAATCGCAAGGAGACGCAATATTTAGCCAAAGCCAAAATGTGTGTCACGTTACCATTTTAGATCAATTATTGTCTTTGATCAATACACGTCTTATTCCACAGACTGAATAGAACGTCTTTGTTTCGCACACGGTAATCATTTTAAACCATTTTAAAATAACCCATAAACTAACCCATTCCCTCTGATATCACGAATCATGTCGCAATTCCTGTCAAAAATAATCACAATTAGATTTTAATTCGTAAACTTTCAGCCCTACTTTCCATTCTAAAGTGATATGAATTTTTCAAAAAGATTTAAAAAAATTAAAAAAAAAAATATTCCAGAATTAAAAAAAAACTTCTACGTTTTCAAGATTTTCAGTTTCCCATGAAAATGTGGCTCGAGGGGCTTTTTTCTGTTCTGTACCATTACCCATAATACCTAAATATCACAATTAAGTTTTTAATATTCTCTTGCTCTTATGAGATGGAGGTTTTTCCAGACGTGTTGATATAAATGTTTATCGCAGAAGTTTCATGGACGTCACCGGACCAGCTGACTTTAGACAAGATGGCATCATTTCCAGCCCTAGACTACGCCGTGTTTTCAATATAAAGCAATTCAAAAGAATTGACATCCACCCTATTTTACTTAACACTGCACTTGAACTACTTATAATTACCACATCGTCCCAAATCATGTGACCAAACACAGCCTGATTTTTGTCTGTATCGTGTATCCAGGCTCAGGTTTCCCAATCCACTGCTGTTCAGTGAATTTTGGGGAGTTAGTTGACAGAGATAACCTGTAGGTGGCGCAAAGGTTGACGAGGTAAATGAAGAGTGGAAGTCACTGTTGATACGTGTTAGCTTCTGGTTGCTGCTCCACTGATTATTGTGGTAGTAGAGTGAAACGCTGTAGTGACAATTTTAGTGGGTTAAAGTCTTTGCCGTTTTTGTTATTAATTCAGAGATGATTTATTGTCATTTTTTTCCACAGTTCCAGACTTCCAGGAGCAGGACATCTTCCTGTGGAGGAAGGACACAGGTTTCGGTTTCAGGATCCTCGGAGGGAACGAGGCGGGTGAACCTGTGAGTCGCTCAAAAACTTTCTGCTAGAATTCTCCCACAGCCGAATCCACAATGTTTATTTCAGTTTTCAATCTAAAGCCGAGTGAAATCTTATTAACCAAACCTGACGAGATTCAGTAACCTGAATGATGAAAGATGAAAGAGAGGCAATATTCCAAAGCTCTGGTAGATTTATTTTTTTTGTCCACTGCATCTGTTTTCCATTTTTTTCCCCCCGTCTCCTGTGAATTTCTGAGCTTCTGTGCTGGATTCCAATTCAGATCAGTGATTTCTGCAACACATTTACTCTTTGATCCAGCCAACGTAGCCTCAATCAGTCAAAAAAAATCACTCTCCTTTTTTCCTTCTTTTAAAGAAAAAAAAAAGCCAAGTCGTTGGTTTCTTGTTCACTGGCCTGCACTGCGAGAAAATATGATGTGCTTTAAAGCTTGGCTCACATGACAAATGTTAGAAGGCCGTAAAAAGAAGAGCAAAGACATAATAGTGAAGCGTAAATTAAAGCAATTCTACTCAAAGTTAATTACGTCTTCTCTCCTGCAAAGTGCACTCCCTTTATCTCTGTGCTCACGTTCTCACGGCGCTCTGTTCGTGTCACTCTTGTTGCATGTCTGTGAAAACCAGATCTACATCGGCCACATCGTGAAGTACGGCGCCGCCGACGAGGACGGCCGCCTGCGCTCCGGCGACGAGCTGATCTGCGTGGACGGCACGGCGGTCGTGGGCAAGTCGCACCAGCTGGTGGTGCAGCTGATGCAGCAGGCGGCCAAGCAGGGCCACGTCAACCTCACCGTTCGGCGCAAGACCAGCTACAGCGGTAAGGGTCAAGACCAGGTGAGCGGCCTCGCTCGATAAAAACAGAAAAAAAAAATTCTGCTGACCGGGGCTTCCAGAACTGTCAGTGTTCACACTTCTCCCACGGTCACTTTTAATACATTTCTGTTGGCTGGGGTTCAAAAACAGTTGCTCAGGGACGGTGAATATCAGCAGCAGCAGCAGCAGAAGAAGTGTGCCGCTTATGAATGGAGATTTGGTGCTTTTCATGAGACACTCACCCGTTATATTTACTCTCACTTTTCTTAAAGCTACAAGTTCAGACGTGCACAGTGATGACACTTTTCCAGTATACAGTTCTAGCTCAACTCAGCATCAGTCGCGTTTATTTTCCATTACTTCGTAGTACCTCCTCAACGTGGGCGCGAAACTGCCTTTTTACACGACACAAACTAGCAACTTGTGAGGCAGTTGTTTTGGTTGTAACTGAATCATTAGAATCAGTTGATTAAAAAGATTTGTTCACAGAATCAGTCACTGAACGTTGGGTCGTGATTGGGCTCATGATCGCCGGCGTCGCTGAATACACCAGACTTTTCCTTTGCTAAATGTTGGAGATCAAAACACGTTCGCTTGGAACCCTCGTCAGAGCAGGTACTAAAAAAAATAAGCAGCAGGTACCATCACTGATGGAAAAGCAAAGACAAATGAGTGGAGCCAGACGTGCTAGAACTGTATAATGGAAAAGCGCCATAAGAGAAGCTCGTTAAAATGATCCAGGTGAAAGTGTTTCTCTGGATTTACTAACAAATATTTTGCATTCCTGCGATGAAGAGCTCACTGAACTGGAAAGGAACTCCAAACTTTCCTCCTGGACCAGTTTCATATCTGTGTGTTTTTCACATCCATGCACCTGCTCGTAACACTGGTGAATGATTGTTCAGGAAGAGTCTCCTGAAAGCTGCACCTCCAACATCGAGCTCAGCATTTATGAAAAAGAACAAGTACAAGTAGATATGGACGATTGTTTGGGCCAAAATAATCACAATTCATGTTCGTAACGGCGATAATTGTGGAAACCTTTTTAGCTGAAGATAAAGATTGCTGCGTTTAAAAGCAACTCATAATCGCGACATTCACGCCGTTTACAGGACGTCCTAAACTCTTTGTACAGACTTTGTAATAACAGTTAAACACAAATATGACATGAGAGTGAACATGGTCAACAAACCGCTGGATTGATATACAGATTCTAGAATTTCCAACTGTAGTCAAACGCAACTCTCTCACAGAAGTACTAACATGGTTCTCAAACTGTGGTACGTGTACAACCAGTGGTACGCCAGCTTCCTCTGGCGGTACTTGGAGGAAAATCAGAAATACTGTCTTACTGTATAAACCCGGGTATGTGATGGGAGTGGAGCTGAGGAATTTTGGCATTAGGGGAGTACATAGAAAATGAAATAAATAATAATAATTATTCATCTAATCTCACTACACCAGAGTGTGAAGTCTATGTGAGGAAGAGGAGGATGATGAGAGAATAAATCTGCGTCCTGACTTTAGTTGACCTAGTATCGCCACTGTTTTTAACGTCAGTGATAGTGGTGTTACCTCACGAGCTCGATATTTCCTCACGCCTTTCCTTCCTTTTATACCTTTTATTCCGTGAACTAAATCACATTTATTTATTTTTATGTGATTCCAATACGTTGTTGCTTCCTCTGCAGCTACAGTACAACGACATGCACTCACTATTCTGTGTTTTTACTCCTCCAAGGGCCTCATTTGTTACTATTGTATTTCCATCAGGAGCCCGCGGGCCCTGCTAACTGTGTTGCAGGGTTCTCCCCTCGCTCCTTCTCTCTGTAATAGCTGGAGTGTGTAGCGTTAGGAAACACTCGGCTGCAAGAAAACGCCCCCGATCACGAGTTCTGCACAACTCAGCTCAGCTCAGCTCCGCTCCACAGCGGACAATAAAGAAAGGCCCATAAATATGATGGAGAGGCAGGTCAACCTTCTGCACGATGACAGTGGGCAGACATTAGTGCCTCGCTGCTCCCTGTCTGACTCATAGCGCCGGCGATATGAGGCGCCGTCCTCCAGCAGCTGAACAGGAAATGAAATGTGGAATGAAATGTCCAGATACAAGAGGCGCCGCGTCGCGTCTTTGCTTCATCTTTGGTTGAAAACAGATCAGAGATGAGATATTGGAGGACACTCGTCTCTCCCAGCAGATGTCTGTTGTTGTTGTTGTTGTTGTTGTTTTCATCATATCAAAGCTTTTTTTTTATCAACACAGTATTTTTTCTAATAACTGCAATGTTTAGGACCTTACATAATCCTTAAATCACAACCTTCAGCTCACAGGATCTCTTTTCTGTTCATGAATAAGCTTTGAATTGAGGGAAAAAACGTGTTAACAGAGACGCTGTTAGCCATGTGGGTGCTTTTAGCACAATAGCATGCACTTAGCGTTTGAGTCGGCACAAACAGATGTGTGTGAAGAACCCTAATGCACATATTCTTCTTCCTTAGCATGCTAACATTAGCTGACATTTGCAGGTTGCTAATAACACCTCATTTGAGTTGGTTTGAGGTGGGCTATGAGGGTAAAAAGTTAGCCAGTGTTAAGCCACTAACCATTTTTAAGTGAATTGAAGTACATTTCCCCCGAATTTTAACATATAACGTTTAAAGACACAGGCTCCCGGCTCCCGGCTCCTGTTGCCTCGTCGTTAACGGTACAATTTTCAATCTGGGGTTTGTGATTCGCAGTGGTCATGGGCTTTCGCTCCCCCAGGAGCAAAGAAACCAGGAAATATTCACATTTAAGAAGCTGAAACGTCTGATAAACTCGATTCGTAATCGATTAGTGTTAAAAAAGTTAAAAAGCAGCTGAATTTTAATTTTTTCAGTCAACTCTGAATCATCTGGATTATTTATGATGTTTTCTTTGATATTTTATGAGTCTTCATTTAGATGACTATATTATTTTTACAATATTTTATGAATATTAAGATACTTTATGTTTTAGTGAACTGTCCTGGTTAAATAAAGGTTGTAAATAGCAGAGAGATTGTCAGGTTGAGCTGTGTTGTCATGTCTCGACAGTTTTATTTTAATGTAATATTTTACATAATTTTAATGTTGCATCAACTCAGCATTTTCTACTCACTTAAATTTGAATCCTGTTTTCTTCTTTCTGCTTTCATACAGTATGTTCCTCCTGTTCTCTCTCACCTACTCGGCCAACAATTTGTTCCTCTTAATCCCCTCTTTTCTGCACCTCCTCCTGCTGCTCCTCCTCCTGCTCCTCCTCTGTCGTTTTCCACACCACTACCTCTCCACGTCTGTACAGTAAATCTGCCTCTCTCTCACCGTGTCCTCCTTCTGTCATCTGCAGTCAAAGCAGAGGGCGACGTGCCTCCATCGCCGGCCTCCTCCCACCACAGCAGCACACAGGCGCCCAGCCTGACGGAGGAGATCGGGAAGCGAACCCTGCAGGGCAGCCAGAACTCCCTCAACACTGTCAGCTCCGGCAGCGGCTCCACCTCCGGTATCGGCAGCGGTGGCGGAGGGGGAGGTGGAGGAGGAGGCGTGGGCGCCAGCGGTAACGCCGTCGTCTCGGCCGCAGCTGCCACCACATCCTCGCAGCCCCTCAACGCCACGCCCAACGCAACATCCGCCACTGCGGCCTCCTCCTCGTCCACCCTGCAGCCCTACGACGTGGAGATCCGCCGCGGTGAGAACGAAGGCTTCGGCTTCGTCATAGTTTCGTCCGTGTCGCGGCCTGAAGCCGGCACCACCTTTGGTAAGAGACGCCTTTTTATTTTCTGTTTATCTGAAGTTGATCGTCAATACAAATGTCGGAAAAATCCTTTTCCACAAAACAGAACATGAAACACACACTTCTTCTCGTCAGTCTTTGTGTCTTCACACCAAACAAGATTTCAAACTGGTTTTCTGACCAAATTACATAGAAAGTCAGAGCAGATACTATCATGGAAAAGTGCCACATTCGGACAAAAACATACAACAAATCTCGCTGTTTTTTGGTGTGAACACACACAGATAAACTGTCTCTTCCTGTCTTTAACGTGGGTGGACTTTTCTGCCTGAGAACCGGGCGGAGACCGCGGCTATTTACAAAGCGTTCACATCAATACAGGCCTCTCTTCAAAGAAGCACTTCTTCTGTCTCATTTTCCCTCTCAGCCGAGGATCAAACCGGCACATTCCTCCACACACACACACACACACACGCACACACACACGGGCCTTTTTCATAATTGATCACAAGTGAAGTGTGTCTTACATAAGGCACTTGTGTTTTATTCAGCGTTCAGGGTTTAAATGGCACACAAAGCCACAGCATTAACGGGGGGGAAGCGACCGATGTGATGAACGTCATGGATTTCTTTCTTTCCTCGGCTCAAAGACGCGCACTGACTGAAAATCTGTCGTATTTTAACCTCACACATGCTCACAGATGATTCTCTGCGCTGCTTTTTTGTACTGTAGTTGTGTATGTTTTGTGTGCGACGCTCTCTCGCCCCGCTGCCGTGGCATTCTGCCCACACACAAACCACTCACTGTCTCTGTGCACTTATCTAAACCTCGGCCAGAGTAGAAAGCAGTTAAACTCTGATTTCCTTCGACCTTTTCGTCTAAATCCAAAGGAAAGGTCAGTGGCCGTGTGAAGGTTTGTCGGTCACTGGTTCAAAGAACGGCTGAACAATTTAAGGAGAATATAGAGAGAAATTGTGAATTTGATGAAATAATAGCAAATCTCCATATTGAACTGTAATGATTTGAAAATGGGACAAAGTGTGAAAATGTCTGTCTTTTTTGACTTTAGAATTAATGGGATGATTTTTTCAGGAAAAGTTATATTATAAATTCAGGAAAAAAAATGAACAATTTTATTTTTCAACTTAATGAAACTGTTTTTCATGAAAATTTGTTTTTCGCTCTGTTTTGTATTTCTGAATAAATCAGATCTTTCCCTGACATTTTTTTTGGCCAGTTCAGTTTTATGAATTAATGTGGGGGTTTTTTTTTGTCTTTCTTTTCAGCAAATCTCATAAATTCAGAAAAACAAATATTATTTTATTTTATTTTGCAAGTGAATGCGATCCAGTTCCAGTTTTTGGGTTCAGTTTTTTTCTCCTGGAAAAATTATGTCATAAATTTTGAAAACTTAAAAAAAAAAAAAAAAATTATTTTTTATTTTTTGGCTTTTTATTCTGAATAAATTTGATTTTTTTTCAGAGTCAGTGACAAGATTATTTTCCCTATTTTCAGTCCAGTTTTGTGAATTAATGAGATTTTTCCTTTTTCAGCACATTGTCTCATAAATTCAGAAAAACTACGATTTTTATTTTTCAAGTGATTGCAATGGAATCCATAGGCTATATTATTTTTCCCTGAAACTTTTTTAGGCTTTGTTTTTTCTTTTTCTTTCTTTAAATTAATTTCAAAATATTACAAAAAGTTTATGAGAGGAAAAATGACCTCATAAATTCAGAGAAACAAAGAATTGGATTGTTTGAGTGAGCGCAAACTGTAGGCGCCAGTTGACTTTGACTTTGACATTGTTTGGATAAGAAAATGTTAGAGTTAAATCCAAAGAAAGAATAAACACAAAAAAATCTTTTTTACAATTAAAAAAAAAATAACTTTTTAATTACAGCCTTTGCAGTTCTGTCAAATCATGAGTTTTAAAGTGCAGATTTCTATTAGAAAATGATGAATTGTTCAGCCCGTACTTCAAAGCAGTGACTGCTGCAGCCACAGTGTTCGTATTTCAAGAAGTTCTTTTTTCTTTTCTTCTTCTTTTCTTTTTCTTTTCCTGTTAAAAAATTGTGCACAGTCTCAGATTGGAGGTCAGGGTCGGACGAATCTGCAGGAGAGTCCAAGCGTGAGAACAGAGCAGAGCAGAGAAAGGGATGAAAAGACTAATAATGAAAAGTAAGACAGAGAAAGAGAAAGCAGTGATTGCACTTTCTGCCTCTCTGCGGTGGCGGTTGTCAGGCTGCAGACGCAGGGGGAGGGATATGTGTGCGGGGGGGGGGGGGGGGCACAGAGACCTCGGGGTAGTGTCAGCTCTGATGTGTCGTCTCAGGTGTTTGACATCACGACGCAGCCTATTTTCATTATTATTATTCGTGACACTGTCGTGCAAATACTCGTGTTTTGTTTGATACTGGAGCCGCTTTTAGTCAAAAAAAAAAAGGCGGGAGGTGGAGAACTGACACAGGATATGGCGCCAAGCCTCGCTTTCCCTTGTGGATAATTTGAAAAACCAATTTACGGGAAACGCGCGGAGAATTACAGTATGACCGATTCTCTTATTTCTTTTGCAGAGCACTTTGAAAAGCGCACTTCTTGCACTTTATTCCGCTGTAATCCTCATCAGCTTCTCACAGTGACTTTGGCTTTTGCTGTCTGTCGGTGAATTAACCCGGAATCTTCTTTCCATCTTCTTTTCTCTGCTCCTTTTTTTCCCCCCTTCTCTCTAAAAACACACACACGCACACACACACCAAACACAAACATCCACACACACTGAATCATCATGCATCACATGTGAATGGTGACAATAGCTGGAAATGCATGTGTGGCCATGCCCCACAAAATAGGACGCATCATCGAGGGGAGCCCGGCGGACCGATGCGGGAAGCTAAAGGTCGGCGACCGGATCCTGGCGGTGAACAGCTGCTCCATCACCAACAAGTCGCATTCCGATATCGTCAACCTCATCAAGGAGGCCGGGAACACCGTCACGCTACGCATCATTCCCGGAGACGGTGAGTGGAGAGTGCACGGTTAAAGGCGCAGTACGCGGGATCAGGGGGTGGAAAAACAAGACAAGTGGAAAAAAACGTCCAAAGATTTGTGGAATTTGAACGATTTGAGTTTAAAATGATTTCATCGTGGTATCACAATACCAATATTTTTGACAATAAAAAAACATCACTTTGACTGATACAGAACAGATACTGTTGATGTAGAATTGTAAGTGCAAGGGGCCCAGAATTGAACCCTGAGGAACACCCTTTCTAATTGAGACAGAATCTCTTACATGGTACGCGTGTATCTGAGGACTTGAGATTAGCTTCCTGTATGCAGTGTTGATGCGTCTTCATTTGTGAGGATATTAAGAGACTTTCTCAGCCTCTGAACCTTCAGTTAAGACGTAGAAGAGTGTGTAGATAGTAGATGTTGTGTTTGTTTGTGGTTACGTTGGTGTGTCTTCTTTATGCTGACAGATCAGCCTGGCATTCTTCACCAATACTGTTTAATTAAGTGTGCGTGTGTGTGTGTGAGGAAGGCGCTATTCCCTGTCAACAAGCACACGGCTAGAAATTGTAGCTATTTGTCTGCCGCCACCCGTTGCTTTTTTCCGGCTCACTTCTTTAAGGCTGAAGAGTGTTTTTATTTATTTTCTGAGGAGAGTTTGATGAGAACAGTGAGCCAAAAATTGCTCTGCCAAGAAGATACAAGGGAAAATAAAAGACAAGGCGAACAGTCGCGGGAGAAATAACAGGACATGGTTCTTTGGGAAAGTTTATGTGCGTGTGTCAGACTGTCAGAGAGTGAGACAGACACAGGGACGGGAGATGGTTGTGTCTCCACTTTAGGGTGCAACTGAACCAATTCAGCTTTTTTTCAATTCAAGTCGGATACAGAATGTCAGGGATGTCCAAACGTTTTTTAACGAGGGCGAAGATTCCCTGTTTTATAAGAATTTCACTTTCATTCACAATTATCATTTTTAAAATGGCAGTGTAGCCAAATCTAAGCCACGCAGGAGTGAACAAATGAACATTGTAATTGAACAGCACTGGACGTAGACCAGGGCTCAGCAAGTAAATGTGGTCGAGGGCCAATTCTTTTGGAAGGAACTGGAATATTTGGGCTCCATCAGAGAAAGTTTCTTAAAACGTCTTCAGTCACAAACAAAAACTCACGTTTGCTGCTTTAAACTAACAATAATGTGGATGTTGTCTTTAATCAGCTGCTTGTTATTGTGCATCATTTAAACTTTAAGAGTTGCTGCAGATTGTTGTATCGTGGTCACAGGTCACCTCTGTGTTACGCGACCTTCAGGTTACCTAACTTGCGTTAGAGGGAGAAACGGGAAACGCTCGTTATCCGTGTTTTTTTTTTCCATTTTTCATTCGACGAGCACAATATTGGAAATTGGAAAAAAGAAACGAATAATGGAATGACACATGGATTCATCAGAAGCTGCAGTTTGAATAGATCCTGTGTGGCTGAGCAGGATCAACCTGGAGGTGGCTTCTCCTGAGGTGAAGTCTCAGGTGCGGCTCACGTCTCCTCTGTGTGTGAGCGAGAGACGAGCGGGCGGAGTTTTGTTTTCCGACTGATGCTCAGTGACGAGGAAGACGAGCGTGACGCTCTGCTCTGGCCGCTGCACCGCGACACCTTCCTTCATTAAAGATCACGTCTCTGCAGCAGAGACTCAGAGTGCAGACAGAGCAGAGCAGAGCAGAGCAGAGCAGAGCAGCTCGCTCACTCGCTCGCTGCCTCCCTATTGTGTGAGAAAGGAGGGCGAAGTGTGCGCCTGTGGTGATATAATGTGCCATTTGTTTTAGGACGACCTGGGGTGTGTTGTGTTGTACGGCCCTTCTGCTTCTCTTATCTCCCCACTGCTCCTTTTTCTCTTTCTCATTTTGAATCGACCTGTTCTCACCTCACCCCTCCACCACCACCCTCCACAACGCTGTCTATTCAGGACGAGAGGACACCGTGCCAGGGCCAGAGACAAATTACAGCAGAAACAGCTCAGTGCCTTTTCTGTGTGCATCTTAAATGTTTTTAAGCCAGCGAGGAGAAAAGAGGCAGAGGGAAGCGAGCGGAACGGAGAGACAGCGAGAAGCCAAGCATGTTTGATTCATTTCCAGAGAGAATACAGTTGCAGGGAAGAAAAGGGGGTGGGGAGGGGAGAGGTATGCAAATGAGTAGAAGGAGCTTCTCCAATATACAAAATAACGATTTCCTCGTGGAACATGATAATCAGCAAATATCAATATTTTAATTAATAAATTAAGGCAAGTAAATAGTCTCTGCCACTTTCACTCGTCGCTACTTCAGGTCGCCTCACGGCGGCGCTGCTCAAATCTAATGAGGGGGAAACTTGGGTCAGGGAAGTCACCTGACCTGAAGAAGAGGAGTTTACAGCGGGATAACGGTGGAGAAAGCTACGTTAAGAGATGCTCCATCCACGTTCAATACATAGACTTGATGACCTCTGACCTTTGTTCTCTGTGGTTTGAATAAACAGAGAAATCCTGCACTTTTAACTTCACCTCAACGTTTTTGTTTTCCTCCAATTTCTTCCAATCAGACCTGGTATTAACCCTTAGGTGCATAACCCATGATAACCCACCATAACAAAATGGGTTTTTTTTGTCTTGTGTTGTTGAGTCAAAGTTATGATTCATTTTAGATCTTGTATTTTTTGTTTTTTAAACCCTCAAGTAGCTATAATTGTGCAGAGGTCACAAAAAAGACAATTTCTCCTTTGTTTTTGTTCATACAAACGTGTTTCCAAGTGTTTCCAAATTTCTCAAACAGACAGGAGAGTTTGATTGCTCTGTGTTCTCAGGGTTAAATAAACGAAATGTGTTTTTTAAAGTGAAAAGTTTTTTTTTGGAAGTGAGTATTCAGCTTCCACGGTTTAAAATATATTTCTATTTAATTTCAGGGTGCTAAAATCAAAGTGAAGATTAGAAAAGGTCATCTCTCTCTCTCCCACATTCAGAGGTGGTTTGAGTTCACGTGACCACATTACCCAGCATGCATTCATAGCAATTCATCCTCAGGATGCATTAGAGACTCCGCCCCCCCTCACCTGCTCATATGTATGTTAATTCATTTGTAGCCTCTGCCAGACACGTCAACAATGTCTATATTTCTATTTTTTGCTGCTTAAAATCTTTACGAATGTTCATGTCACAGCAGAGCAACTAGGGCTCGCCCAGGTGTTCTCTCGCTGTCACTGTGGCGTCAGACTCAGACTGTGAGAGAAACGGATGTTAATACCAGGTCTTTGATTCGTTTCCCAGCAAGAACAGAGAAATAAAGAGCGAGAGGAAGGAGCGCGTGATGCAAATGTGCAGAAAGAGGAGGGAGAGCAGCTGGTCATCTGAGACCACATCTAAAACATTCATTGCGTGCTCACACGGAGAGGTTTTTCCTCTCCCACCGCAGTCCAAACTGACACTCGCTTCACCCACACTGCGGCGTGATTGGTCGGGATTTGTGCCTCGTGGGGGAAGAACTGTCAGTGAAAGGGTTAATCCAACAGAAGCTGAGCAGATGAAAAGATGAGAGAGACAGGAACCGACCGTGAGAGGAATCGGGAGTGAGGACTTATCGCCGCACACTGGAGACTTGTAATCAAATAAAAGTGGAGAAATACACGTTGATAACAGAGAGAGATTAGCTTATTAAGAAGAAGAAGAAGAAAGGATTTTTTCCTGCTGCCACGAGTTGGGAGTAATAATGCCTTCTGGGTTTTTTTTAAGTTGCCGAGTGGCTCGTTGTTAGCTTCAAATGATCAGAGGTTGGGAACCACTGCTCTAGACTGTGTCCTGGCAGAAACTGTGAATTTACCAGGTTGCTTGAATGCATCTCGTAGCTGCTCCCACAGCATTAAGGTCTTTGCACACGAGCGCGACGCAAATACACGGGACAGAAGACGGGAGCGCTTTGTTGTTTGCTAGAGGCAGAAAAAAGTGTTTAAAATGCCATGAAAAGCAATGATTTGCCTGACGACAAATGTTCTCCCTGTAGCAGAGACGTCCTGACCTCACGACCCCTGTCTCTGCTTCTCTCCCGCTCAGAGTCGTCAAACGCGTCGTTGTTGACCAACGCGGAGAAGATCGCCACCATCACCACCACGCACACGCCTCAGCAGCAGGCGGCACCTGAGGCCAGGTGAGCGAGCGGCACACACAACTCCATCCTTTACGCTTCCGCTCAGAAACAGGGTTCACGTGTTGTTTGTGTTGTTCAGTGATGAACTGACGTCTGCCCGGCGCAGCTTGTTCTTCCTAAAACACTTCAAATAAGAAGTGAAAATTCTCTCAAGTAAACAGTGGTACAGATTTACTCCACAGTCATTTGTAGAGTCTTTTAATCCGTCAACTTCATTTACTGTGAAGTTTCCTCTAATTTGTGCACATTTGTGTGTGAGCAGAAATAAACACTGACCGTCAGCTGTGAATAAACTGCTCGATGACACAAAAAAAACCTTCTTATCCTGTGTTTAATCAGCATTCACTGCCCGTTTCACTCTGCAACGCAGGTGGGCGGGGCTTCAGATTCAGTCTCTTCTTCTTCTTGTGCTACACTTTTGGCAGACATGCAAATTCTGGCATTATTTTTCGACACAATTCTACGTCGCGCGTTCTACGTTTATAACTCTGTCGCTTTTTACGGCTGGAAAGAGTACATATATATTTTTTGTGGGTTTTTTGTGTGCGTATTTTTGGTTTTATTTCAATGTTGAATGTTTAATTCTTTTCATTTCTACATCAAACCTGAACACAGTACTTCATTAGCACACACGTCACCCTTTTTTACGTGATGTACTACACACAGTATGTGTATTAACCGTCGTCTATACGTCATATACAGTATACTGTATGTGTTGTGTATAATGTTGTATCTCCTCCTGTCGCAGGAACAACACCAAACCAAAACAAGAGACGTTTGACTACAAACCCCCGCAGGGACCTCCACCACAGCCCCCGACACAAGTCTCAACCCAGGTGAGAAACGACGACATGACAGAACGTCCACCTGTCACTGCGTGTCACACACACACACACACACACATCCAGCTGTTTCCAGCCTCCACAGGTCCATTCATCCATTCATCCTGCCACCACCCACCTTCCCCAAGGACAAACACGGTGTGTCATCTGCGTCTCTTTGACGTATCACCGGAGTCTAAAAGCATGTTTTTATTATTTCTTTAAGAGCAGTAACTGTGTTCACTGCTGAATTCATCTGCCGCCGCCGAGACCACTCCAGCAGATAGCATTGATTCTCCAGCAGAGGAGATTAGGAGGGGAGGTGGAGGAGACAGGAGCCGTCTGAGTGTCCTTGTAACCCCCCCCCCCCCCATACACACACACACACACACACACACTGTCCCTTTTCTGTCTGTGTCCTCTCTCTTTATCCACCTAAAGCCTGCGGCATTGATAATTCCCTGCACCTGAGAGTATGAGTACACACACACACACACACACACACACACACACACACAAACTTCAAATGTGAATCACAAAAGTGACCTTGGTATAAATGTGTGTGTGTGTGTGGTCGGTGTGTGCGCGTGTGTCTCAGGATGCCGAGTTCTACTCCGTGGACCTGGAGCGAGACAACAAGGGCTTCGGTTTCAGCCTGCGAGGAGGAAGAGAATACAACATGGACCTGTACGTGCTGAGGTTGGCCGAGGAAGGAGCGGCCGTACGCAACGGAAAGATGAGGGTACGTAAAAAAACCACACGGAAACAGAACTCTCCCATTTAAGATCTTTTTGGTCTTTTTCGCTGTTAAAAAGTTTCCGCGTAAACAAAAATGACTTCATACACACAAGATGGCGTCGGCGACAGTGAAAGCTGCGGAGAAAATAAGACCCACTTTTGGACTGATTGTCCGTCTTAGTCTGACTATGGCCCTAGTTTGATTAAACTGCAGACGAAGAGACAAGATTATCCATTTAGCCATTTACTGTCACGTAAAGGTCAACAGGAAACTGATTCAATACGTGGTAGATTACAGGGCGATACAGCTCCACCTATAGATCGGTTTTCTCCTCCGCGTGCACACTCGGACTCTGCAAGTTGTCCGATTGCCCGTCTTAGTCGGACTAAGGCCTTAGCTCCGCTTCTTCTTTTTACCATTGATATCAGTCGTACACATAGCAACGAGCGCTGTTTCCCCGCTGGTACGAGATTTATTTTTTTTCTTACGTTCTGTTCTATCATGTGACGACTTTGCGATGGAGCGCCGGGCCGTGTTTTTGATCCACGCTTGACTGATCCTGACATTATACCACGGACGGAACAGCGTGTTCTTCCCCAATTACTGCCAAGTCATGCTTCAGTGAAAACACGCAGCCTCACACAAACACGCGCCGCAGTTTTTAATGAACCCCGCGTGCGTTTGAAGCGATGTTCATGTTGGGGGAGAGTGTAATATTTAACCTTCATTTTTGATGAATTGCAGTAAGTTGTCGCTCTGCCTAACTCTGAGCGGCTTGATTAAATATATTTAGTGCAGTTGAACTGATTCTCTCCCCTCAGATAGGAAGGTGTTTTTCCCCCTAAATCTATACGTTGACGTGCTACAGTCAGGAAGTGTTTGGGTGTGAACACGTTAACACGTACGCTTGTTAGCAGAGATATTAATAGCAGCAGAAGCAGGTCTGTGAGGCAGAGAGAGACGTTCTGTGGAATTCCCTCGGCGCTCGCTCACGGCGCTCGACAGAAAACTCGAGGCAAAGAATCAGAAAAAGCTGAATGTGTTTCTCTCGCTGTGTCACAGTCACTTGCTTTTCAACAGGAAACTGTTGAAGCTGTCGTGTGTAACCTTTAACAAACAAACGTCTGCTACGTGGAAAACGTTGTCAAATTAGTAGTTTAGCAGTGATTAGAGAGCTCACTTTGCCTCAGCTGCACACAGGAAGTGATTAGTTTTGTATCAAGACCACGGCGACAAGGTGGCAAAAACTCAAAAAGAAGTTTCTGCTCCAGAAAAACATCCTTTGACTAGAGTCCCCGCCCACTCGCCTCAATTTTGGTCAGAATCCCTTGATTGGTTGTCTATAAAAAATAATAATAAAAATTAAAAATCTGATTTGAACAAATCATCCCATAATAATCTACAAAAACTTCACGAAGCAACGACTGTCCAAGAATATAAACTAAAAAGCAACAACAGCTGTTTATTTAACCTTTAGTGGTTTTATTCGTGTTTTTGAAGTTTCTGGTTATGGACAAAATGTGTTGACAGTAATGTTAAGTATGATATGATATGATATGATATGATATGATATGATATGATATTGGTCCAATTTCGGTAAAAATCACTGGATCCAACAACGAAAAATATCACAGAAGTGCTAGTACAAAAGTACAAAAATATAAATAAAATCAATATTAGCATGCTGTTATATATACACGTTAAAAGTCTGATTTTAGTCGGACTTAGGCAGTAATTTGGTTTTCTTAATGTCATGTAAACAAAATGCAGCTAGTCTGAGTCGGACTAACATACCTGGATAATGTGATTCATAGTCCGATTACTCCTGCATGTATGTACTGTACGCTTAGTCAGACTGGAGTCGGACTATCCCTTTCCTCCCCAGTCTTTGACCCGGAAGTAGAAGGAGACGACGTATAACGTGCAGTTACTGTTGCAGGAAAAGAACAAACGACGCGATGGCGAAAGCTGCAGAGAATAAGATCCACTTTGGACTGATTGTCCGATTGTCAGTCTTAGTCAGACTAAGGCCCTAGATTAATTAAACTGTGCATGTAAACATTGTGTTTCGTTAATTTAAAAGATTTAAAACAACCGAGTGATATCGGTATTGGACACGTGACATTGAGGCATCCCTGCTTTCAGACGGACGCGGCGTAAACTACGACAACAACACCTACGTACTATAGCTTTAACTTAAAGGGGGGAGAAAAATGCTGCAGTGTTGCCGTTTCCGTGTCCACAAGATTTTTGATGTGTAACGTGTCATCGTGTTCTCCTCCACCGCGTCCTCCTCAGGTCGGCGACGAAATCCTGGAGATCAACGGCGAGAGCACGAAGGGCATGAAGCACGCGCGCGCCATCGAGCTCATCAAGAGCGGAGGCCGCCGCGTCCACCTGGTGCTCAAGAGGGGTGACGGCTCTGTGCCTGAATATGGTGGGTCAATCTACGAAAACGTTCCCTTCACACCCATGTTCACGCCCTGAGGCGGGGGGGACGCCCAGTGGGACAGTGGCGGGTCAGAGGGGAAAGACTCCCAGGACCCTTCACTCACCGCTGGGACAAACCCACCAGGGAGGGTGGACGGGTGTGTAACGTGGTGCCCGCTCTCTGTCTGGTGAAGGTCACTCACTCCTGGGCTTTTTGGGATTTGAATTATAATTCTGTTTGAGTTTGTCGCCGCCGCCGCTCTCAGTTTCTCACCATTCTGACCACCGAGTGAAATCATTCCGCTGGGACTTTCCAGGAAATAAAAGGTGGTGGTGGTGGTGTTGGTGGTGGTGGTGTGTCTGACTTCAGCACAACATAGAAACTGTTTACAGAGTTTGAAAATAAATCAATGTTTCTTTCTCTTTCTGTCCGTTTACACACACACACACACACACACAAGAGAAAACCCCCTGATCCTCCGCGTGCGTCCTGTGGTAAAACGGGGACGTGGCCACGTATTTATAGTATTTATTGAAGGTGAATGTAAGCTACTGAACTCTGTCGGGGTTTAAAAGTGAGATCTGTGTCCTGAAGAATTTCTTTATTATTTTTCCATTGTCAGAGACAAACGTCACGACGCGTCACTCACGTGGACAATTTTTCTTTTTTGCACCCACTGTTCTGTCGTTGAAAAGCTGTGACTCTAGAGAACGTTCAGAGCGAGAGAGTGGATCCACGTTTTTGTACAGTGATGAAAAAGAGAAAAGAATAGAGGCATTTTTACAAGTATTTTTGTTCCGTGCACAGAGCCATGATGAAGTGAAGCCACATATTAATGGATAAAAAAAGTTTATTGCTGCATGAACTTGTCAAAAAAGTGTAAATCAGATTTTCCTCTTTTTTTCTCCTTCTAGTGTCTATTTTCCATAATATTTATGGAACTTTTTTCTTTAGTTTTTTTACCGTAAGTCATTATTAACGTGTATTGTTTTTTTATTTTTTTTTACTGGATTTCAGTGGAGATGCATTGACTTGTCTTGAAACAGTTGTTGTTCATCAGTTCTGTTGTTTTCTTTGGGAGAAGAATGTTTCCCCCCCTGTACCTGCACCAGTGCCCGGGCTGACCCGAATCCCCCGCTTTCACTCACAGTTCACGCTTCAACGCTAAGTACAAGATGTTATATACGTTAAAAGTCTGATTTTAGTCAGACTAAGACAGTCATTTGGTTTTCTTAATGTAATGTAAACATGTAAACGTTAGTCGAAAAGACTAAACAGGAACTAGCCTTAGTCAGACTAACATACCTGGATAATGTGATTCATAGTCTGATTACTCCTGCATGTATACGTTTAGTCGGACTAGAGTCGGACTTGGCGTTCTGCACGTGCACCAAAATGTCCTCCCCTGAAACTGATTCAACACGCAGTAGATTACAGAGAGATTCTGCGCCACCTATAAATCTAATCAAACTCTGCAAGCTGTCCGATTGCCCGTCTTAGTCGGACTAAGGCCTTAGCTGTGTTAAACTGTGCATGTGAACGTTGTTTCGTGAACTTAAACAATGTAAAACCTCTATATCGTAGTGATATCTGTATTGGAGAGTTAGTTTAAGTTAGCGACAACAACTAAAGCCCGATACGGACAGGATTAGTTTTACACAACGAGGTGGAGTAATAATAAGTCGTTGTACCACAGGACATCTGGAATATTAATGGCTAATTCACACGGGATAAGAAATCTCAGTGTAGTAGAGTCTTGCTGGAACTGTGGAGTGGAAAAGTGCCCAAAATAAAAGAACCACAACTGGGAGGAAAATCGTGTTAAATCGCTTTCCTGGGCTCAGTCCCAGAGGCACCACTGCTACAAGCAGTTCCGTGCGCTCCCGCGACCCTTGTCGACCCATGTTCCGTTATCCTACCCAGTAACCCAGGGCAACCCGGCACCCCCACACCACTGTTACCTCCTGTCGTCACGTGTGCACTAAATGAAGACGCCTCGATCCATTCTTGAAAATCTGTGTTCCGGACCTTTTTACCTCAGCTAAAATTTTCCGTAATCTTGACTGACATCATCCGGTAATGATTGCAGACGTGGTAGATTCCGACGTGACTAAAATCACTGAGAAGATCTGGTGAAAATGACTTTACCTTCACCTCCTCGTGGAAAACGGATCATGTCCAAAATTAGCTTAAGAAGCTACGTACTTGATAGCAGGGGATTTTTCCAAACTTGCCAAACAGACCTTGTGTTCACTCCAGTCCGGACAGGAAGCAAAGAAATGACACATAATCTAAACGCCATGGCTTTGTTTTATGCCTTCAAATTATTTCTCGAAATCCGGCGTACATCACGACTCACCTGCGGTACCAGCCCAGCCCCCTGGGGGGCCCACACTTTGGGAATCGCTGGATTAAAGTTGTGCGTTTTAGGAAAAAAATAGCTGCCAACTTTATGTTGTATATTGCTAGTATACTGTTAAATTCCTTTTTTTACAGCAGGTGTGATGCACTTAGCGCCATCTACAGGTCTGAATGCTGCCACAGTGTCAATACGCTTTTGAAAATCCTGAATTCTCGTCTCTTCCTCTAGGTTGAAAAAACTGACAGAAAATTGGTTTAAAATCTGACATTTAAAAAAAGCTCATAGCCCTCTTGTCTGTTGCCGTGGCGTTCGGGTCAGCCGTGAACTGTAACGTCAGCGTCTTGTAAAATTCATTGTTTGTACGTTTTTTTTAGTTTATGAACAGCTTTTTTTTATTGAATTTTTTTATTTCTGTCAGCGATGTGAAAACAAAAACTGCTTCATATAACTGTCGTCGTGAATGTGTGAGTCTCACTGTTTTCTTATTTTCTGTTTTCTGCTGCTTCTGTGTCCACATCTTTAGGTGTGTGTGTGTGTGTGTGTGTGCGTGCGTGCGTGTGTGCGTGCGTGCACGTGTGTGTGTGCGTGAGGGTGAGTGTGCAGGACCTTTCTCTGTAACTGGTGTTTTCCACTGCTGAAGGGTTTGGGGTCAAATTCCTGGACTGTCTCTTAATCTCGATGACTCAGTGATCAAATAAACACAATTTTTTTTCATTGAAAAATCAACACGATAACTTCACTCTCTTTCTGTTTTTGTTTGTTTTTTTTCTTCCCTGACACGTTGGTTCCAGGTGATCTAAACTTGTGTGCTCTCTCTCTCTCTCTGTTCTTTTTTCTTTCCTCTGTTTTTGTGAATCTCTCCTCGTCCTGTTTTGCGCTGGGCTTCTTGTCTTCCTTCAGGGATGGTCGCTCCCCATCTCACTGCATGTATGAGAAATGACAAGATGGGGGAGGCCTCTGTCCTCCAAAACCAGACCACGGTTTGTAGCTGTCCCTCCCTGTCATCAGTCTCTCCCTCGTCTCTCTGACTCTCTCCATCCTGACGTGTGTGTGTGGCGTGTCCCTGTGCTCGACTCCATGTGCATAAATCCATTCACCCTATAAATGCACTGCCAGTGTGTCGTCCTCCGCCGAAGCCACTGTGATGGGATTCTTCACGCATTAACTGTGTCTCGGCACTGGAGAAAATCTGCTTTGTTACCGTTCGTTTTTTTTTTCTCATGTCTTAGTGTCTGTTTTTAAAATGTCAACGACGAGCATGAGACACGTGGATTATATCCAATTAACAAAAATCAGCACCTACTTAAGTCTAAAATGTCTTAATATCACTGTTGGACTGTGTTTTCTGCCAGGAAACTAAAGTTTGTAACCCGCTAACTCTCCTGCACCAAACTCCATTGAGAAAATCATGGTTTTTAGCTCATGGGATGACAGGTAGCTGCAGGTCTGCTGCTGCTCACCAATCCACAAGAAAGTTCAGTTTTCCAGACAGAAAACATTGTCTAATGATAAGAAAAAGCAGCAAAAAGATATTTCATTAGCTGAATCTTTTTGTTAAGGGGCTATTATTTGTTTTTCCTTGTGTCCCAGCAGAGCATCCGTGTCCCAGACTGGTTCAAAACACCCAAACTATCCTTTAAAGAGTCCAATAATTAACAGAGCACTGTAGTGGCTGCTTGTGCACGTGATTGAGTGCGTGTTTAGAAGTAAAAATCCCTTAAGAAACTCACTAAGTAAAAACACACAACTCATTGAGTGAAAACGCCGCCCTAAACCAAACAGTGTCAGCGGTTTTTGTTTTTATTTTCTGAAAGTGTCTAAAGCATCATGTCAGTGCATGAAAGAGCATGGCTGCTCATCACCACCATGACTGACTCGACCGGCCACGTCCCATTCTGCTTCGACCTCGAGTTGACCTCAAGTTAAACCTGGGGTAGAGGTTTGTCGTGGGTAACTCGTCTCTTCCTTCACACAGTCGCTGCTTCACAACTCTGTCAGTCAGTACGTTTTCCACGCATGCACAGTTATGTTACCACAGCATTTAATTGAAAGAAGTTTATGACTATTTTATCCACTAGGTGGCGATATGCCCTGTTCACTTTAGATTTTTGGGCCGTTTTCTAGTTCACCTGTTATGTCAAAAACAACTTTACCGCTTTTCCATGCTACAGTTCCAACTCTACTCGGTTTGGTATCAGTCACGTCATTTTTCATGGGTTCAAAGAACCTCCTCAGCAGGGGCAGGGTCGCCATAGCAACGGCCACGTGAAACTCACACACAAACTAACTAGCTGAAAGAAAGAAAGAAGGAAAGAAAGACAGAGGAAAATTTCGGCGTTGTTCAGTACCAGGTACTATCACTAATGGAAAAGCAAAGAAGCCAAGCTGAGTAGTGCTAGAAGTGTATAATGGAAAAGCACCTTAAGTCAGGCTAACAGGTCTACTTTCAGTCCATTTTTATTCAAACAAACACAAATGCATTTATTTTCATAAACGTACTGACTGTCTCTTTCTCTCATGTGTGAGCTACACTAATGTTTGATCACTGGCTTTCGCTCCGCCGTCTAACAATCGGCCATCTTTGCTGGCATTGACATCCGAATGGCTTCCATTGACAATGTCCTCAGCTTTCATATCCGAGTGGTTTGAGCATGACCTCACGTGGAAGCAGAAAAGGGCTTCACCAAGTCTCTGTGTGTTTGTCTCATCCTCTTTGCCCTCGACTGTATCTGTCGTACTCTGTTGCAGACGGCAGCCCTAACGACGGCAGCGCAGCCAACCCAGCCGCAGGGCTACAAAACGCTGCGGAAGTGAGCACCGTGCCCCCAATCGACGAGCCATCGGAGTTAAGCTACCCACCAGAACCCCAACAACCATCCCACAGAAAGAAGGAGTCGAGCCACACACGCGCCGGCAAGCATCACCATTCCAACCACCGCCACAGCTCCCCGCACAAGAAAACCAGCACAGGAAGACACAAGGAGAGGAAGTCCAAGGGGAAGGACCCGTTTGCGGTATTTCGAAAGAAGGACAAGGGAAGTGACGGCCGCCACCACCACCATTCCAGCGGACACCACCGTGGTCGCCACCGCTCGCCTGACAGGAAGCATGGCCGCTCTCGCAGCGCAGAAAACACCCTCAACAGCCGCCCCGCAGGACAGGGACACCGGAGTGGTCGCTCTCCAGACAGACACCAAGGGCACAACCGCCGCCGCTCCCCTTACCGCTCACCCTATCGCTCGCCTCACCGCTCACCTCGCCGCTCTCCGTACCGCCACAGATCCCCCCACCGCACTCGCCATCACTCTCCCACAAGACGCCACGCCCACTCCTCAGACCCGTACCGCCGGTATGTCTCCCCCGAGAGACAGAGCCGCGGCAACGAGAAGCCCAACGGGGTGGAGGCCGTGTTGAAGGAGCCACCCAAGTCTCCTGACCTCAGCTTCCCGTTTGAGGACAGCGTCCTGCGTGAGCCACCGGCTCTGGACCGCCTGAACGACAGCGCCACACTGCCGTCACGCCTGTATGGGGAGGACAGCCTGTTGAAGAGAGCGTCCTCCATAGAGAGACCCTACAGGGGGGAAACCCTGCTGAGAGAAGTGGCGTCCCGGGGCCTGAGAGACAACTACAAAGACAACACCCTGCCCAGAGTGCGCACCCCGCCCAGAGTGCGCACCCCAGAATCGGATTCGGCCTACAAGAGGTACAGCTCGCTGCTGAGGGGGCGCTCGCCCGAGAGGAAGGAGAGGGAGGGCGGCTACGCCAGCCGAGGCAGCACGCCAGAGCCACGGTACCGAGCGCACAGCGTGGGACGAGACATCTCCCCGGTCAGGAGCCTCCGCAGAGACGACTCGGAGGACGAAGAGGACGACGACAACTTTGTAGCGGAGAAAGTGAGGGAGTACTACAGCACGCTGAGGAGCAACGACAGCCACGTGTCCAAGCCCACGTTCCCCGAACCCAAGAGGACCTACAAGGGGAACCCCAAAGACCTGAGCATCTGATGGGACGACATGAGCCATTCACAGCTAGACCCACAATGCACCTCAAGAACTCACTCACATGACCACAGAAATACACACACACACACACACACATTATGTACCAATGTTGAGTTACGAACAAGACGGTGATTCCACGGTGATTTTTGAAGGCAGTTTTTTTAATTGTACGTTTATTTTCCTTCCTTGTTTTTTTTGTTAAAACATTCTACATTTACAGTAACTCAAGAGACTTTTCCAGAAAAATGTAAAACCATAAAAAAACAATGATGTGCCTAACAGTTCCATTAACGAGTGAATTTTTCTTTATTTTTTGCTGGGTTTTTTGGGATTTGATAAAGTGGCAGGCGATTTGTGACGCACTGTCAGAAAAGTGAGAGAAATGTCATACG
Organism: Solea solea; assembly: GCF_958295425.1. Classification (NCBI taxonomy): domain Eukaryota; kingdom Metazoa; phylum Chordata; class Actinopteri; order Pleuronectiformes; family Soleidae; genus Solea; species Solea solea. The sequence goes on from NC_081139.1 coordinate 233,579, forward strand.
TACTTTTTCCACGAGGATCCCATGGAAGTTCCGCACACCTGGACCACTGGAACCGGAGCTCACAATGACGCTGTGCATGTCTTTACCGGTTTCAATGTCTCTCTCTAAACCCCCCCCCCCCCCCTCCCCCTCTCTCTCCAGTGCCACTGTTTTTTAGACATTCGACCAGACTATAGCACAAGCCTGCATTTGTTTGTATATTTTTGACAGTTTGCAGTACGTGTACATTCAGAGGTGACCATTTTAATGAATGAAGGGGAAATTAAAAGTTAAACTATGATGATGTTAAAATAAAATAATATATTCAACAAATGAACAAATTGTGAGTTTGTTTTGGTTCCGATTCTTCGACAATCACGTGTAAAATCTTCCCTGTAGTTCAACAAAAATCGTCGTAAAACAATTTCCATTTATTCCAGTACCACCACAGACCACCAGGGGGCTCGTGGAGTTGCCACTGCAGAGCTTCTTTTCAAATTTTTGGTCGTGGATTGGAAATTTGCATTGTTGAAATAATTAAAGAGAAAGAGATTTTAGAATTTGACCTCACTGAGAAGACGACAGGATCTGCTCGGAGAAGATTGTGATACATCTCAAATATGGTGTCTGGACATGTCGCAGTGAGTTTAGGGGAATCCACACTGAACCGGTTTTAGGCGATCAAAATGATCCTGGATTTCGTAGACCGAACGTTCTGTTTCCGTCTAGATGAGGCCTTAAAAAGTGTCCCGCGCTTGAGTATAAATCCGGCTCAGTGAAGACGTTTGGTGGCAGTTTTAACTGGAAAGTGAACAATCAACACCTAAGCATGAGCGAGTGATGTGAATTCAGACAGAATTTGGAGGCCGGACGCATGAGAATGAGTTTAGTAGAATCCACCAAAAGCTTTGTTTTATATCGGCTTTTTAATCCAAACAGAACCACAGTTTTGGAAGCTCTCTTTGACTGCCAGGCCTGCCATCCTTGCAACAACGACAGGAAACTTTGAAAACCTATGACATCATCGCTCCACTCTCTTGCTCTTAAAGTGCAAACCTGGTGGAAACACTGAGTTCTCATCTTTTGACCTAAACGAAAGCCAAAAACACGAGGAGGCTGTGACAGCGTTGTCATCTAAACGCTTCCCAGAATTCCACACGTGTCCTCGTCAAACCTTTGAAGGAAAAAGTAAATCAGAGAACGGACGTCGTTTCCACGACTTTAAAGAGGAGAGAGGCCGCGGCAGAGGAAAAGTATTTCTGCTGGACAGATGAAGACATTTTACGCGGAAGCTTTTAAGAACAAAAAAGGGAACGATCGTATCGGGAAAGTTCTTTTTCTTCAGAAAACCAGAGTTTCTTCTATTTTTCTTAGACTTTTAAGTGATATTGTTGGATCTTTCGGCAATAAGACTGACAAAACATGGTATTTATGATTGTAAACTGGGTCAAATCTGACCATATACTGGATGAAGATTAACTCTTCACCCACTTTTAATATAATCACACTTGTATAGAGCTTTGAGGAATTACTGAATTCACCTTAAGATGCACCAAAAGGGCTTTTTAATCCCCTTAAATGTGACATATGTAGGACATTTATTACATCAAGATATAACGGTGCGTTCCATTTGTAGTCGGAAATTCCAAATCGGAGCAACCCCGCAACCTCGTTGTGTCTTCCTTGAAAATTGGCACGCAAATCAGAACTGGCGTTAAAATTTTATAAAATAATGGAAATACAAAAAAACCCATGCAAAAATGGCTCAGTAGTGCCCCCCTAAGGCGAAACGTGGATGGAGCAAACCCAAACTCAGTTGCACCCCAATTTCACGAAATTTGGTGGGAACAAAAAATCTCATCGGGACCATGACCTTGATTCAACAGGAAGTCGCCCATTTTGAAATTGGCGTCCATCTTGGCGTTTTTTGTAGCAACATGAAAGGTCGAGGTCCCACACAACGCTTTCATTTTTGATTTGATTTTTATGTGATAGAGTGGGATCTTTCTGCAAAGACAGAAAAATATGATGTTTACGTTTATAAAATGGGTCAAATTTGACCAAACACTGAAGGACGTCCACTTTTAATGTAATCACACTTAAATATCTCCACGTTTACGCTGAATTATCGCATATAAACCGAGTATTTCTTCCGACATGCCCTCTCTTTGACACTGGATCTATACTGTACGTGTCTGACGGGCTGGAGTTTGGTGCCGACGCTGCAGCGCATGCAAACGAACTCGGAGCCATATGTTCAAACGTGTGCATCGACGATTACCCCGAGGACACAATCTGTGCCGCTCACGAGAGGAAATCAGAAGCGAAGGAGAAGCTTCACCATCAAACAGGAACATATCAAGAGTTAGGTTTTCTTTTTTCTCTTCCTCTTTTGCCCCAATTTCTCCACATTTTAAAAGAGCCTCGCTGCACAACACTGCTTTCTTTTGATGCAATGATCTGAATTTTTTTTTTTTTTTACATAAATTAGAGCGAGGAACACTCTGTCACAAAGAAAGAGTTCACTTCTATAAATAATCTTTAACAGCCCACACAAGAAGAGGTGAATACATTCATTAGTCGAGACAATATCTACAGTACACATATATATATATATAAGTATACTATTGTATTTATTTTGTTGAACTTTGCTGTTTTTTTTTAAAGTGCTTTATAAATGTAGTCATTCCAATGAATTTTAATGCACAAATGTACGGAAGCTGAGAGCGGCCACGGTTGCTGCTATAATTGATTCGTTATCACTGGATAACCGTTGGTTTTCTCATGATAATGAGATAAATTAATGCGTTAACTCTGGATAACAAGACCTTGTTATCCAGAGATAACGCGACACTTTACCTCAAAAGCATGAGAAACTTTGCCTGGTTATTCCAAAATAATGCATTAATTCAACTCGTTATTGAGGTAAATTGATTATCACTAGAAAACAAGCTTTGTTTTCCCGAGATAAAGCATTAATTTACCTCATTATCACTAGAAAATGCCTTGTAATCCTGAGATAATGTGCTAATTTACCTTGTTATCACAAGAAATTTAGCCTTGTTATCCCGAGATAACACATTAAGGTGTTGTTATCCTGAGATAACGCATTCATTCAACTCGTTATCTAGGTAAGGTAAGTTAATTATCACTATAAAACGAGCCTTGTTATCTTGAGATAATGCATTAGTTTACCCAATTATCACGAGAAAACGCATTCATTTATCCCGTTATCCTGAGATAACGCATTCATTACTGTTGTCTCTTTGCGAGAAAACGAGCCTTGTTATCGCGAGATAACACATTAATGTATCACGTTATCCTGCGGTAACAAATGAATTACGCCGTGATCTCGAGATAACGGACTGAAAACATGTCGCGACCATGGCCGCTCTCGTCTTCCGTAGAAATGTCACATATTCTTTAATGTTTGAATAAGTTAAAGGCTGTTGTCAGAGAGGGTTGATGTTTCTATCTCTTCTCTTCTCCTCACACTGAAGAGGAAGCAGCACCTAAATAATGGATGTAATCCACTTTGCTCTCTTGAAAAAACCCTCGGCCTCTCCTCTCTCCATCAGGACTCACTCCACTGCTTTCCCTCCATCAAACGCAGGAGCGGCTCTCTCTCCTTGTTTTATTGCCGGTGCGACCACCACAGATGATTAACAGCCCGCGTCTGCTGACGATTCATCATGTCAGCGTCGGCGCATTAATGAAACGTCCAGCAGCAGCAGCAGCAGCAGCAGCAGCAGCCGAGCATACGGAGGCTGCTGCATTACGTGGGTTTTCTCCCTGTTTGTGACCTCGCAGACCCTCTGCTCCCTCGTTGCCATGGAAACACCGAAGCATTAAGGCAATGAGCTCCATCAGAGAGAGAGAGAGAGTTGTAAACAAGGCTGTGAGGAGAAAAACAAGTGTGTAGGTATTTTTGGCTCAGGAAGAAGTCGCTGTTCTTTCCACTGCTGTGGTGAATGAAGCGGCTGCACTTTTACATAACATGACATACAGTCAGTGGTCACTTTATTAGGTACACCTGCTTCATTTATTTCAGTTGCTGCGTTTCCAAAAATGTGTGATATTTTCATTTAGGTTCATTGCACGTGTCTAGAAACACTGGTGCTGTGTGTGTGTGTCAGAAGTAGATAAATAAAAGATGTACAATAATCAACGAAGGATAAGATAACATGGTGCAGTAAAATAGAAATAAAACATTTGGTAAAAGGGAACTAAAGTGTACAAAGAAGTAATGATTAGTGTCAGATCCTGAAATGAATTCAAAAAAAGAGTAGAAATAAATTATAAAGGTGTTTCAAAGATAGTTCTTACTTCTAACTTTGGGAATAATTAAAAGATCTTGCATAAACAATTTATTTTTATTTTATTTAACTTTATTAACCAGGTTGGTCCCATTTTGCCCTTGGTCTCACGAGCCGATCGGTCAATGTACGGGCGAGTTACAGGGCACTTCCTGTTTGGCAGCGAAACGGCGTCGGAATTAAAACATTGTTTTTGGATCAAGTTTGCGTTCGTAGACATGTTCAAGTATGAAGTTTTGTGTCGATTGGTCAATGTATGGCCAAGTAATAGCGCTCTTCCAGTTTGTGTCGAATCGCCAAATCTTGGCAAAATTCCGATGACTGCCATGGCCACGCCCCTTTTCAATCTGCGAAACATTTCAATAACTTCTGAACTTGGATGGGTCTAGTACAAATTGACCTGTGTGTTTTTCGTGTTGCTACGATAAATGGTAACAGTTACGAAACTTGCAAAACGCCAAGATGGACACCAAATACAAAATGGCTGACTTCCTGTTGAGTCGAGGTCATGGTCTCAGTTCGATTTTTTGTTCGTCTTGGGCCAAACCAAGTTCCCACCAAAATTTCGGGAAACTAAATTTCGACCCGCTCCATAGATGTTTGACCTGAGGGGGCGCTACTGAGCCATTTTGCATTGGTTTTTCACATTTTCATTATTTTATAAAATGTTTCCGCAGTTCAGATTAGGGTGCCAATTTTTAAGATTCAATGGGGAGATTCAAATTTCCATTCACTTCCAAATTCTGTTCAAATACAGCGAGTCTTGACAGAGATATAAGAGAGATAAGTCCGATTGATTTGTCATAAACTGCAGACAGGAAGTGACAAACAAGAATAAAAGTCACGCCAAAGAAAACAGGAACCTCCTTTTGTTGTGAAAGTGTAACCAATTATCCGTGTCCTACATGACGTCCTGTTCTGAGTTATTATTCACTCACAACTGAAGCCAAATACGTTTGTGGCCAAGTAATAGTTTTAACTTTGATTTATGATGAGTTCAGACAGTTGTATAATTTCATACGCAGTGTGTGTGTGTGTGTGTGTGTGTGTGCGCGTGTCCTTAACCTTCACGTATAAACTCTGCTGACATGTCTGTTTAAACGTTACATACATATATTTATTTATATACCGACACAAAACATGAGTGTTTTCTTCTCTGCTATGGATTCACACACATTTATATATAATGGTTCATTTGCAGTTATTTTTTTGATTCATTCTGTCTTGAATTATTTTTTGGTCTGTGTTTAATTGATTTTCGTATTCTTGCTTCACGGCCATTTTATTAGGTACACGTGTTTAACTGCTTTGCCTCAGAGGTGAGTCCACAACCACACATAACACACATAACCATTAATAATTACGAATGACTGTTAATCATTATTATCCCAAAGCTAATCATTAATTACGTACTTATTTATTTACCCACATTTGTGCCGCTTAAATAATCTTTTTTTCTCCTGTATTTTTTTAAATTATAATGACATAGATTGATACATTTCCAGCACATGTTTGTAATAGGTTTCCTTTCATCACATCACCTTTGTTCACGAGGCTTCACTTCCTGTTGTGCGGCTGTCTCTAAACTGCTCGTCTTTATCTCTTCACTTGGTTCCTCATGGTTCCTCATGGCTCCTCATGGTTCCTCATGGCTGCTCATGGTTCCTCCTGGTTCCTCATGGCTGCTCATGGGTCCTCCTCATTCCTCATGGTTCCTCATTGTTCCTCATGGTTCCTCATTGTTCCTCATGGTTCCTCATTGTTCCTCAAACGCTCAGAGACGGAACAAAACCCTTCAGTCCATGCTGGAGTGTGGTGAAACGGCCTCCGTGTGTCTCGTTGGTGTGATATCGGTGTTAAAAGAGGCCACCTCCTTGATTTAGTGCTCGCACAGTGAAGAGGCACTCACTCTGTTCACCACCGCTCCTGTAATTGGGCCCTTGAATGAATGAGTGACTGTGATTGGCTGAAAGAGAAGAGAGAATGAGTTAGTGAAACAGTTTTGAAGTTTGATGCAGAGGATTCTGCTGGAGAGGCTTCATCATCATCATCATCATCATCGTCCTGAGTATCTGTGCTGTTTCTCAGTGACGAGGACCGAACTTCTGCTGCATCTCAAAGACACAGAAACACACAGAGACACACAGAGACAAAGACACACAGTGACACACAGAGACACAGGGAGACAGACACACAGTGACACACAGAGACACAGAGAGACAGAGACACAGAGGACACACAGAGACACAGACACAGACACACAGAGACACAGAGACACAGAGAGAGAACAGGAGCAAACTGCACAGACCAAAAAAGTAAGGTATATACATATATATTATAGAAAAGACTGCATTTAAGTGACAGTTAAATGCTAAGTGATTGTTGAAGTTGCATGAGGTTATGATGTGTGAGATACTCGGATACAAAGAAAGAAAGAAACTGAAAGGTTAGTGTTTGACACCTTATTTTTAATGTTAGATAGCTAAATAAATAATGGAAAATGTTAGCAAGTCATTCCATATTTTTTGTTAAATGTAGGAAGGTAGAAAGAAACAGGAAAATGTTAATGTTTGATAACTTATTCTTTGCATTAGCTAGCCAGCTAGCTAAATGAAAGAAAGAAATTGACTAGTTGGTAGTAAATAGATAGTTTCACTGTGTATTTGATGTTGATATAGTATGTTCTAGAAGTATTTTGTTAATAGCATTTTTTCTGAGATGTACATTCAGTCTCCAAACAAACAATGTTCTTTAAAATTAAATATAAATATAATTCCTCTGGGAAACAGTAGGACATAGAAGTATAAAATCACAGAACATGACTAACATGTGTAATTAATTATTTCTGAATAATATAATGTGATATAATATATTATTAAAAAATATAAATAAAACCTAAATGATATAAGAAGTAGTGATCATAATTAAGTGCAGGATTTCATTATGTGTCAGCAGCACTGTGATGGTGGGAAGATCATTTGTGCCCCACGGTGCCATCTTGTGGTGAGTTGAAGTCATTGCACTCTCGCCCTCTTTTTGAGTTTTCATGACGGACCTGAACAGACCAGTCACAGATGCAACAAAACCACTTCCTGTGGTGAGATACTGTGTCGCCCTCCTGATCCATAAGTGACCACCTTGACTGATGCACACGCTGCATCAAAGCTGACGAGATGCAGGTTTTTTAATATTTAGATGTATATATATATATACATATATATACATACATACATATATATATATATATATATATATATATATATATATGTATGTATGTATAAGTGGTAACCTTAACCAAACCTAGACTCAATTCTAACACTTAAACCCTGCCTTAACTCCCCTCCCCCCAAAAAAGTGGTGAGGAACAGACAAAATGTCCTCATAAAAATGCACATACAAAACACACACACACACACTGCTTTTGTGTCCTTCATGAAGACACATCAGAGACATAATGCATTCCCTTAGTCCCTTACACTAACCTTAACCATCACAACTAAATGCCTAAACCAATCCTAGACCTGATCCTAACCCTTAAACCAGGCCTTAAAAAGCCCTTTAAAGTTGTGAGGACCAGACAAAATGTCCTCACTTTCTCAAAATGGTCCTCTAAACATTGTCATAAATATGCCAGGCCTGTATGAGGCGCTGTGACAGAAATACAACAGAAACTGAGGACAAGACGTGGCACATTAAGCTTATTATTTCTAAGTTTGTGGAACACTGATCAACATTTTGTGACATGTGAGTTCGATATTTGTCTCTTGTCCGCTGTGTATTGGACCTTTAACGCCACAGATTTACTCTCTATTAGAGATCATCACACACCCTGAGGTCGTGTCACAGTCAAGAAAAACAAAAGCTGAATTAATTCAGTCCCAACTGTACGAGCTCAGCACACAGAACAGAGATTTGACATTACCTAATGTGTACACACACACACAGCATGCTAATGAGCCTCCGGTCGGCCAAGAAAAACACAAATCACATAAACCACACGTGTGCAGTTGGACTCCGCCGCTGACCCAGAGCGGAGAACAATAAACGTAGAAATATACCTTCATACAAACAATACTGTGTGGTCTAATCAGTGAAACTTCAGAGCTCGTGAAAAATGACACATACACAGTAAGTAAATGTTACACAATGGCAGTAAAAGGAATAGGCATTGGCATAGTTCCCGGACTTCGTGCGTTGCTCAAGGGCTCTATAACGCCCCTCCCTAAGGTGAAGACAGAGGCAAAATTGAGTTCCACCAAATCTCCCGAAACTTAGTGGTAATACGTTATCGACCAAGACGAACAAGAAAGTCGACCGTAACCATGGCCTCAACTCAACAGGAAGTTGGCTATTTGGAATCTCGGCGTCCATTTTGGCGATTTGCACCCTACATAAATGAGCTAGGCACGTTGAAAAGTTGAGGCCAGGGAACTGCTGTGAGCCACAGTCCGAGTTAATCTTAGTTTTTTTCTGCGGCCTCTGAAAACTCACATGTTCTGGTCGAGCACGCGTCTCCTTCTGTGTGATTCATTGAACTCCATTAGCGCAGGACAAAGAGACACTTGGTCTCTCCGCGTCTCCTGGAGTTGTGTTTTAAGTACATTTCTTTTTCTTTTTTTATCCACAGGGAGAATCCCCTCAGTCCACATTGCTGCACACTCACCACCACGTTCATCACTATTAGGAGCGCGTTTTTATCACCGCAGACTCGGGCAGAATAGTCTCAGCCGTCCACTCACGTCTAATATTACATCTTAAATCCTGGAGGTGTTGTTGTGGAGGCGCGGTAATAAAGCAAGCGGCGCGCAGATGCCAGAAAGCCATAAATTCAATATTTTTTCGTCCTCTTAAGGGGCTAAAATATGACGAGTCACTGAAGTAAATCCTGCATGTGGACATAAGTCTGGATCCATTTCAGAGCGGGAACGTTAAGACGTCCACAGGAAGACTGAGCGGTGTTAAAAGAGAGGAGGATAACTGGAAAAGAAGAGAGGGACGGGAGGACGGGAGGACGGGAGGAGGGCGGGGGTCTAAATCCTGACTGATCCGCTTCAGTTGGGAAATATTAAAAACTACAGTACATGTACAGGAAGTGTGTCATGAGACGTAAAGACAGACACTTTCGTACAGTACTGTGCAGTCCAGTAAGTGATGACGCGGACGCCGTCCTAGAGTTGAATGTGTGTCAAGTGTTCGGCCAGATTCTGTGTGTGTGTGTGTGTGTGCTGTACTTGTATTTGCTGCCTTTTTAGGACCTCTTCTGGCACAAACACCAGTGAGTCCTTGTGGAAACCAAAACCTGGTCCTTGTGAGGCAGAACCTCATTTCTGAGGAGCTGGTTAAGTTTAGGACTGAGGTTAAAGATCAAGGTTAGACTTGAACTGGTTCTGGTTAAGGCTTTGTTTACGGCGTCCAAATAGTTGGAGGACGACGCAGTGTCCTCCAAAGATGTGTCCTCACTAAGATATAAAAACAAGTTTGTGTGTGTGTGTGTGTGTGTGTGTGTTCCTTCCATGAATTCTTTGCTGCTCTGCATCCTCTGAGAGTAAGCGCGCTTGTGTGTGTGTGTGTGTGTGGGATGTGACGTCTGAGCACTTTAAGGATGAATGAATGAAGATTGTGAAAGGGTGTGTGTGTGTGTGTGTGTGTGTGTGTGTGTGGGATGTGACGTCTGAGCACTTTAAGGATGAATGAATGAAGATTGTGAAAGGGTGTGTGTGTGTGTGTGTGTGTGTGTGTGTGTGTGTGTGCACCTTCACTCACCCCGCCCTGCTCTGGACAATGCAGGGGCTGTGGTGGAGTGATTACCAGGACAGGGCCGCGGCGCGTCTCTCATACCTGCACAGGCCGGACATCCTGGACAGAGCAGGGAGCCACGTAATCGGGGTGGGAGTCATTTTTAGCCCCAGTCGGCTAAAATAGACGCACAGCAGTAAGAATATACAATAAATGATGTGTTTTGACAGCACTTTTTAAAGGGATATTACCCTTATTTAAAAACTCCGTATCAATTTCATCCTGCCCGCCACTTCATATCAAGTCAAAATGAGTTATTTTCTGTATGTTTTTGATTTTGCATCATAAATACGTTTCTATTATGAACTATTTATTGATCCACATCAGAACAAAGACTTTTATTTTGAAACGACGAGATATTGTTATTTCTATATCTATCACATGGGTTTGAGACACATCTATGTCTGCTTAAGTTTATAATATCAAATGAATATGTTTGTCACTCTTTAATGTCGTTAGACGGCCATTTTGGATTAAAAAACGTCGTAAACCGCTCACCTAACTCCATAGAGAAAACTAGCCATTTTTAGCGATCTAGTGACCCTGGCACACAGGCATAGTTAATCCACTGCTGCCTCCATTCGTAACTTATTAAAATGTTATTTTGTGAATTCCGTGTTTAAAATTCTTAACTTGGATTCACCTAAGTGTCACAAAGTAAGCAAACGAGGCAGGAGTAGAGCAGCAGCTCCTTTGTCCCCCACACGCTAAAAACCATGGACTTTGGTGTGGGAGAATGAACGCTTTACAAAATGAAATAATACCTCAAACACACTCTAAATCCTGTTTTTTGCAGTGAGGGCTCCCTGAGCAGCACGAGTAAGTTCTGGTCACACAGCACAACCAGGGACGCACACCGTGCCAGTTCTGTGGGAAAATGACACTGAGCATGCTCCGTGACCCCTGCTGACCTGTCTCTCCACAGTCTGACTGTGATCTGTCCCCAGAGGACGCAAAAGAAAAAAAGTCCCAGTCTTGCATTTGTCTCGTCTCACACAGAATTCTCATCTCAAAGCTTGTTTATGTTGTAGACGTTGTGTTTAAAAGCATGTGCAGGGCGATGACACAGAGCGCTCGTGCGTCTGTTTCCCGCTCGCTCTTGTCTCTGCTGATGTCACGGGCCTGTGAACGCTCCGCGGAGCAGACGTCGCTGCTGTCACGTCGCTGCTGTGACGCAGTCATTTTTTGGTAACACATGAGTTTCTTTAACCAGTTACTTACATTTGTCAGTGACAGTTCACCTGGCTGTCATGTTTACAATTTTACTGCAAAAAATCATTAAAAAACATGCGTCACTTGTGGTCATTTGAGCCAAAAGTGTTGTATCGGTTACTAATGCAGGCCAAATTTGGATTTGACTGTGTTTTGTGGGTGGAAACACGATGAGAAGTGTGTCCTTTAAGGACCGTGCAGGTACAGGTGAATGTGATCCCACAAAACTCTCATAGTGTTGCTTTACAAAAGAGATAAAAAAAGAAAGACCACAACTGCCCAAAAAAACACGCATGCACTAACACGTCTGACCCACACACACACACAGACATTCATCTTGTCTTTGTAAACTCGGGTCAGCGACCCCTGTGCCTCTGCGTGACCTGTGTCTGACAGTGATGATGTCAGACACAGGGGTCATCAGGGATTATCAGGATCAGCCATCAGAGCAGTTTTTTTTGGGAGCCTTGAGCGTTTGAACGTCAGACTGACCGCGGTCAAATAAGCCGCTCCACGCTGACTCAGCTTCCACCTCCACACACACACACACACACACACACACACGCTCATCAGAAGAAAAAAAAGGGTTCGTTGTCAAGTTTGGTTAAAAGACCTCGAGTTAAAGGGAGAGTTCAGGGTTTTTTTGAAGCGTGGTTATATGAGATTCTCACATCACTGCCTCAAACCAAAGCCCACAGAGAAAATCAACGATTTTACATCGCGGCTCACGGGAGTTGTTGATCCACTCCAGTCTCCGTCCGTCACTTCAGATACTACTACTATACTTTTTGCGACTTTGGAGGTTTTAAATCCTTTGTTTGGATTTACCTCAGTGACACGGACTCACCACACGGGGCAGCAGTGGACCAGCAGCTCCTGTGTCGCTGTGAGCTAAAAACACTAGTTTTTTGAATTGGCTTTGGTGCAGGAGACGTGAGAGGATCCCAAAGATCCATTGATTTACTTTCAACTACACTATAATATTTATATTTCATGTAAGAATATGAAATGCCTTATATATACACACCAACACACAACAGTTATGTCTCTGTGAGACATGGTGAGAGACGTGTGCAGAGGGACAAAGACACGGACTCAGCAACCACTTCTCTATTTTCTCTTTAATTCGATGGTTAGAGAGTGTTTCAGTGTGAGAGAAAGAGATTACAGGCGTGAGGAGACAGGAGAGTCAGAGAGGCGTGATCGGAATGAAAACCAGGTGGATTTGCTGTGAAGATGCTGCAGCACTTTTGTTTTCTTCTCTCTTTATTTTTCCACTCTCCCTGCCGCCTCTGACGCTCCCCTCCTGCTCGTCCTGTGGTTTAACAGTGGTTTAATATTCCTGTGTCATCATCAAAGTTGAACTCTAGTTGACTGTTGACTGCAAATGACAGGATGACAGCGTGTGACAGTCAAACAACGGTGAAATCTCATTTCCCTGCAGCCTGAAAAAACACATGTTGAACTAATACAACATCTATGAGAGGTGTTTGTGTCACTTTGCAAACCACACCAAAGTCCATAGAGAAAACCACGACTTTATATCACAGGATACAGCAGTCGGTGACAAATATGTTATTTTGTCACTTCAGTGTTTGAAACTCAATATTCAGATTGACCTCAGTGACACAAACTGGCCAAAACGAAGCAACTGTACACAAGTAGTTCCTGAGTCCACACGAGCTAAAAACGCTGATTTTCTCTATGGACTCTGGTGCGACAAAGTGTAGCTTTAAAAAAAAAAGACATTTTTCAGCCAGAAATCTCTCTCCAACTTAAGCAGGCATACATTTTATTCAATCAGCCCCTTTGTTTTTACTTAAAAAACACAAGATTATTATTTTATAAACAAATTTTAAGAAACCGAATCTCCTGTTGTGTAAAATAACGCACCGCAGTGAAGTCAGATCATTCTCTGTCGATCCGATATTCCCCAGCTTCCCCTGATTCAGTCCCTCTGATTTTCTCTCTCAATAGGTGGCCTTGTCACTCGAGTCAGATACGGCAGCAGCAGAAGTTCACAGTGACGACCCAGTAAATCGCCAATTCTCCATTACAGGCCAGGTTTCTGGTTTCTCATCATCCAGTCTGCCCGGCTTCCTTATCAGCCTACGGAGCTTTTCATCCGCCTCGCTGGTCCTCTGCCACACCACCAGGTTCTCGTTTAGCCTCCCACCCGGGGAGTGAAGCTGTTTAGAGGAGTGATCTTTCATCTTTGTGGGTGGACGTTTGCATTTCTGTGTGGAAGCGTCGTCGTCTGACAGTGGAGGGTTTGACGTACGGGTCAGTAATTATTTGCTGCTATGGAGTGTTAACTCAGAATATTTGGGGTGAATGGTTTTGGGGTTTTTTGGTTTATTTACTTCTCAGTGCTTCTTTTGCAACTGCCCCCCTCATTTCATATAATTTGAAGATTTCAAAATAACTTGAGTAAACTTTCCGCATATTTGTGGTCGTAACCATTATATTGGTGTTTGTGCAAAGGACTGAGGTTAGCTCAACTGTTTTTGCTCCCACTCCACATTGGGTTTCAGAGGGAAGTGTGTCGTGATGAGATCCAGATTTTTTGGGGGTAATCTAGGGATTTGAGCTGAGGCTTTGTGTGGTGGACATGGGAGGAAAAAAAACCTCTAGGACAGCAGGACTGTTGTACTGCCACTGCAATCCAGAGTGTATGAGATGCTGCTTTGGGACTTACGTCTTAGCCGCCGCCTCAAATTCATTTTGAACGGAGCAGTGTCACTGAAGCGTCACTGAACTGCATTGTGGGTCTGTTTGTGTTGCTTTTTTCATGTGTCACACGTCAAGATATTGAGAAACATGTATGTAAAGCAGAGAAGCAGAGAAGGCGCTGCTGGCCCTGACAGCCCACCACTGATCCTACTTACAGCCAACTCCACTTGGACAAATGCCACAAAAACAAAAACATTGCTGCCCAATTTGCGCTGGACATGTGCGGAGAGGGTCAGCCATCTTGGACAGGTTCCCCCTCAAAATATACTTTATTTACATTTACATACATAGAAACGTCCATCTTGGGCGGCGATGCACAGCTAACAGCGTCCAAGCAACCTATTACTGTCACAATGCTAATATTAGTTAGCATGTTTGTACCTCCAGCTTCAAGTGGTCAATTGGACACTCTGTATTGACCCTAGTTGTCTCTGTGTGTTTGCCCTGTGTAAACCTGGCATGCTTTCTGTCAGCCGGCATTGAAGCAGAGGTCACAAACACACGAGGTCACTGATACTAAATACTTCTCAAAAATATAAATATGTGCAGTATATATTGTTAACTATTGACCAAACTAAACACTCAGTGGCCCCAGGGTCATTTTGGGTTGGAGACCCCTGGTTTGGAGGATAAAGTGGTAGAAAACTTGTGAGTGTTACGTCACGTCAGACCACATATACTGAAATAGGGGAGGGTTCAAATATAGAAAGGTTATGACAGCAGGGACTGCCCTACTGGCACCACAATCCACAGTTTACAAGACGATGCTTTGGGTTTTAGAAGTTCCCCTTTGGGCTTGGACCTGGCGACAGGGACCTGCTGCTGGAGACAAAAGGTCTGGGTTTTGGCCCTCATCTGTCCCCAACTGAGAGACTCTGTGGGCATTAATTCTCCTCTGTCAACCCCTGTCAACCCCTGCTCATTACACCACTTACTGGGAAACCTCTGGTGGAAACCTCGGTACAAAAATGGGACAATACCTTTGTGGAATGTGAAATAACAACAATGTACTGTGGGAATATTACAGCGGGGCAGAGGAAGAAGGAGGACTGTTCATTAGAAATGTGCAGAATATGCTTCCTGCCAGTGTCGAAAACCTGAGGTGAAGTTTTATTACTTTCTGCTTCAGTGATGAAAGGGGAGCCATGGAGATTGGTGGCATCCGCTGCTCCTCAAGCTGAGTGTGCGCTGAAATTCAAAGCAGCATGTGTCACGGTTTTGTTTTCCACGTTCGTCCTCCTGATAAGACGTCCTGTTCACACCCACAGTCGACAGCTTGTTGGTCTGTGCTGTGAACGAGGCAAACACTTGTCACACAACAGTCAGCACTTTCTGTCCCACAGGACGTCAGTGAAAAGCAGCGCATGCAGACCTGAGCGTCTCATACTCCAGCACGGCGGGTTTTTCTGCGATAGTACCTGGTACCTGGTGTTTCTCAGTACCTGCTCTGACAAGGCTCCAAGCTGAGACATACTAAAATGCGATCGCCAGTGATTGGTCAGAGAGTGTCGTCACTGGAAGCGTCGTGAGCATCAAAGCGAACAATGTCCAACTGTAAATTAAAAAAATTAAAAAGACTTAAAATTGAAAACATACGTTCATCTCCAACATTTAGCAAAGGAGATGTCTTAAATCTCAATATTTAACAGCGGAGTCTGGTGTATTTAGCGACAACACGAATCGTAACCCAACATTCAGTGGTTTTTCAGGCCAGTGACTGTCAGACTGAATATCAAATTGAATGCTTCTTCTTCTTCTTCTTCTTCTTCTTCTTCTTCTTCTTCTTCAGGTGTTTTTAAGCAGCTCAAAGGTGCATTGCCTCCACACTGGATCACAAAGAACTCTGGGATATGGTCGGCCTTCATGGACGTCGGCCACATTTGAAGGAGCCGGCAATCTTTGTCACAGGTGGGACAGCCAAGTCGAGATGCTGTGACACATTTTGACTACATCCGTACGATGAATGCACACTTGGAGGATGCAGCCTTGACTATTGGGACACAGCACACACATGTGCCTAGACCGATTGTGGTGAAAGGATAATAGAGGACAGTGGGGAAGTCGGGGGGAAAAGCGGGGGAGTCAGATTATAGTCTGACTAAGACAATCATTTGGTTTTCTTCATGTCATGTAGCAGGTACGGAACATACAGAACCACAGCACCGTCCATCGCACCGTCCGTCTCTAGAGAGATACAGCGCCACCTATGGAGGCAGAGTCAGATGTACACGGCCAAGATATCAAATTTTCTCCTCCGCATGTATACCTGGACTCGGAAAGTTGTCTGATTGCCTGTCTTAGTCAGACTATGACCTTAGCTCTATTAAACTGTGCACGTAAACGTGCTGAGTGTCGAGCGAGACAGGGAGAAAACAAGTTAACATTTTCTGGCCAGGACAAAAGAACACAGAGGAATTAAACAACAAAAAGCGGAAAAACAATAGACAATTACGTCGAATGAGCTTTGTACAATAAAACCAAAAGAGAAAAATGCCAAATGGACAAAAACTAGGAGACAGAGGTGAGGTGGGGGACAAGAGACGCAATAAAAGACAATAAAAGAATCAAAAAAGTAAAATAAAATAAGAGAAAGGGAGAAAACAAAAGTATGAGAACAACAGTGAAACTGCCATAAAGATTTCACTGAGATCTCTCTGATCCTAAACCACGTCTGCATGTTTACCATGTTTGTTTGTCTCCGTCTTCCTGCAGATGCACACAGAGTCCCTGTCGTGTGTGGCTGAGTTTTGGAGGCCATGTTCGCGGCTTTACCCCCTGCTGCGCTCGCAGGACTTTGAAGCCGAGTCTGAGGAATGAAAGGACGGACTCGTCTCCTCTCTCCTCTCTCCTCTCTCCCCTCCCTGCTACAGTGAAGCTCCTTACAAGATGCAGCTGCTCCGTGAGGTCATCGTCCCTCCTCCACTGTGAGCTGTAAATAAATCTTACTACTCGCATCTGTCTCTCTCTCTCTCTCTCCCTCTCTCCTCTCCCTGCTATTATCAGTCCAGCTCTTCCTCCAGGAAAACATCTTCCGAGTCTCCTGAAAATGAAGCTTTCACACACTTTAACACACACACAGAGAAGAAATGAGATTTCATGTGTTTCTCCAAAACCAAAAGCAAGACTTGTGACTTGTTCCTCTTGTTTCTCAGAACAACAAGATGCACAAAGTCTCAAATTAGTCTCCCTTTGAAGTTGCAAAAGAGTTGTCATCGAGCTCTTCAATAAGTCGCACATTTGATCTCAGGCAGAGGAACCAGAGAGTTCTGAGCTGAGGAGAAGCAGCAAAAGTTAGTATGGAATTCAACTTTTAAGAAGCAAATCAAATATTCTATTTTATTGTTTCAGAATACACTTGTTCTTTCCACTCCCTCACTTGTTCATTATACTCCCTCATTTGTTCTTTGCGCTCCCTCACAGGTTTTCTCCGTCGACATCCAACAAAATAATTGTAATTATCGAACGTTGGACAGATTCTAAACGTTACATTCTCACGTTACAATTATTTAGTTCCAGGCATACAGTGACTCCCAAGTCTGTGTCCTTGAAAGGTACTTGAATTCGAAGTCAACCAAGGTGTGGGAACTCCGGAGAACACAAAAGAAAACGATCGTAATCGGGAAAGGTTGGTTTCTGTGTGGATTTGGCCTCAATGTAATAAAATGACACTCTCTGGAAACTCTCTGGAACTCACTCCCACAACCCATCAGGAACTCAGACTCACTACAGACATTTAAATCATTACTCAAAACCCACCTGTTCAAAACTACTTACACCTAACTGTCTATTTCCCATTGTTTTATTTCAGTCCTGTCCTTTGTTTTGTTTTGTGTTTGTACAGCGTCTTTGAGTGTCTAGAAAAGCGCTATATAAATTTGATGTATTGTTATTATTATTATTATTATTATTATTATTAATAATAATAAATAGAGATTTTATTATATATGTTTGTATAAGACTGATATATTCTACAGTCTATCTTTCAGTTTATCTCCCATTTTTACTGTTAATTCTTCTGTAACTGTAAAACAAATGGGCTCTGACAGAACAGTATCTCTGACATGGATGTTTCTCCACTGTGAGTAACTGAAGCTGCTCCTCCTCCTCTTCCTCCCCCCCCCCCCCAGCACTGAGCAATCTACACTCTGTTGATTCATGTTACACTTAAGTGGAGACTTGGTTTTCTTTTCTCTTTGGATTTCTGTGGTCGACACCATATTTATGGTGTTTTGAAACAAACCGTGGCAGTTTCATTGACTTTTTTCCCCCTTTTTTTCTCTCATGAGCTGAAGTTAACGATGCCAACGCCAGCGTTTTCAGCCAAAAGTCAGCGTGATTTAATATTTATTGCGTGGTGTCACCAAGGTCAAAGATATCAAGTCTCCTCTCTTTAGCCTGACACACAAAACACTCAACATTAGGAATTAAAATGACAGTTTTTTTTTTAGACGTTTAAACACGGCTGCCAACAGAAACACCATGAAAAACAGATTTTTAGCCACTTAACGACAGACTCGCTGAATAAAAATCAGAGCCAGCTCAAGTCTGCGATATCTTATGAATGTGTGTTCCACTTCATCTCATTGTTAAACAAGGTTTTCCAGTGGGAAAACAGAAGTTTGTAAGATTTCACTCTGTCCAAACCAAAGTCTATTGAGAAAATCAGCGTTTTTAGCTTGCGGCGAGTACAGAAGATGCTGCTTTATTGCTGCCACGTTTATCATGTCGTCATCGTAGAAGTAACTACTGTTACTTCTAAATACTGCTAAATACTTCTAATTACTGCTAAATAATCCATCCGTTTGTAGTTCATAAACTCTGGAGAAAGTTTGCGACGATTAAGTCCGCTAGCTTAAATACTAGCGCGTTAGTGATGAAGTCTGCTAGCTTAAATGCTAGCGATAAAGTCAGCTAGCTTAAATGCTAACGCATTAGCTATAAAGTCTGCTATTATAAATGCTAGCAAGTTAGCTGTAGATCTTGTGTCTTAAACTTGAAATGTGAACCTTTAAATATATTTGAAACATATTTAGAATAACATTTGTTGGTCTGCGATACACTCAGTGTTAAAGGGTTTAAAAGGCAGATATTTTCTACGCTTTTGCCTGAGAGTGCATTCATTTTAAGGGAGTGACCTGTAGTTTGTGTGAAGGTCAAACCTTGTGTTTTTCCTTCTTGTCCCCCCCCCCCCCCCACACACACACACAGGGAGGCCAGTCCCACCATGACTGACCTTGGGCGTTAGCTCAGGCGTGTTTGTGTGTGTCACACCTCCACCTACAGCAGTGAAAGCCAGATTGTCCTGATGAGAAACTGCTCTAACACAATGCTGCGCCCTCGAGTGAAGCCAGGAAGGAAGAATTAGCAACACATCCTCCACAACTCAACGCTCCCCGCTCCAGGTTCTCGCGTCGTTCCACATAATAACACATCCGTGTATTCAACTGGAGCCGCCTGGTTAATGTGTCACATGTGCTTTTCCACACTCACTCACTTTAATCCAACGAGAATAAATGAAGTCATGACTGTGATTTAGCAGAGAACAGGTTGTTGAAGCCGCGTCGTCGTCGCTTGGCGTCGGTCTTTTGACCTCGTTATGGATGTTCTCGCAGAGTGCTGCAGACAGATAAAATGCATCGTCGGTTTGTGGTCGGCGACCGCAGCTCCTCTGGCACAGATTAAATCCCGTGTCTCCTCTGCGCTCCCACAGCTGCGGTCGTGCACCCAGCCAACATGAAAGTATCGCCCTAATTAAAACGTCCTAATTACAAAACTAGATCCTGGCGTGCTAAAGTAGGGATAGAAGAGAAGAAGAAGGAGGAGGAGAAGAAAATAATGGGATTCAGCACAAAGTCTTTCACCCGTCCCATGAGGACAACTGTGCTGTTGACTCTCGTAAAAAGATAAAAAGGGAAGATTTCAGCTCGTTCCCTTTAAATGGGGCGGTGTTAATTGTTGCCAAACTGCGTCGTGGATCCGTCGCTCGCGCCAGAAGTTGAAGAAGTTCCAAGCAAATTACAATCACGTTATGCAAATGTTCTACAGTCAAATCATGTCGACAGTGGCGGAGCTAGACTTTCATCTTTTGGGGTGGCCAATGCTATTTCAGGGGGTTAAAGTTAGGGTCATTAGGCAACCACCTTAAAACTTACGAAGATGTCTCTGTTCATTCTTCTTCTTCTCCTAGTAAGGTGGATTACAACTCTTTGTGGTACATAGCGCCAACTACTGTACAGGAGGAGGAGTCAAAATGCAACTGGCTCCTTTTGACAAGATGTGTGGTGCAGTGACATCTGCCAACTCCCCTGCCTCCCTAGCCTCTAGCTCCGGCACTGCATGTTGACGTGATTTAGCTGAAACACTGCACTGTCCAAATGGAGCTCTGGTGCCACATGTTGCCGCTGACTCTCTCAGACAGACAGAGCTGTGGACACAGCAGACGTCTCATGGCTGGATGGATTAAAGGCCTTGCACTGCGTTCACACCAAGCGTTATTCGCCAACGCGGGATCCAAGCATTTTTCAACTGCCAACATCATCATCGATTTCTTCGCTGAACATTTGCCACGTCCTCTGTTTCTCTCTCGTTCGAGTTCCAGTGCATCATAAATCTGCAGAATCTCAACATGGATTGGTCATTGTGTCAATTTATACCCGGAAGCTATGTTTTCTTTTTGTTTTTCAATGAGGTTCTTGTTTTGTTTTGTTCTTCTCGCTCATTGTTAATAAGCAAACAAAAACATTGGTGGATCTTGGGGTGGCGTCACCTCTTTCATACGTTACGTTTACTGCCTCTCTGGTGAACACCAGCTACTGCATTCAAATTTTGCCATTGGCTTCCTCCGTCACCGTCTTCTTTTGTCACTGGTGCACGCCCTCTTGTGGTCCACTCACCACAAGGCTCATTGTCCCAGACTCCTCCCCCCTTTTATAAACACCGGTGATGTTGGAGCCGCAAGTTTGAGACCTTTGCTTTGACGGGATTAATGTTCCTTGTAACTGAATAACGGCGTCACGATGACAAACATCACAAAGACAAAGACAAAAACGATTTCTTTGTTAGAAAAAAAAGTCCATACATTTTTTCAGATTTTTAAACGTAATTGTGAAGGATGTTGGAGACACAACATTTATTTTGAGGCTGTAAACACACGGACTTCTATGGAAACTTCTGCGTATCTCAAACAAACTCCCCAAAAAAAACTAAATGGAACGGATGTGAAACATGGAGCGCTTGATTGATACCAGGTGATAACAAAACTGGACTGCCATGTTTCCAACACTGGGCCTTTCATCCTCATGTCAGAGTAATAATTAGTGGGACGATTTCAACTGAGCTCCTTCCAGAACGCAGAGCCGTGTGTTTTTTTTCCTGCGTCTTAAATTTCTCCTCAAATATGGATCTCTTAATGAATCGTCTCCAGAGATTTCACAGAGGACATCAGCGAGGACAATGTCAACGGCTCGATAAACGAGCGCAGATGCAGATGCAGATGCGATATTAGGACGTGCCGCTTTGATGAACCTCCTGGCCGTGAGCCCGTTCACTATAGACACATCAAATGGAAAAAAAGGAGACAGGAGCGTGTATCACAAACAGAGCTGCATGTTATTTAGTCTATCCCATAACATTTTCTGCACAAAGACCACAGCGTTACTGGCAAACGGGCTGGAAAGTTAATGTTGTCCACACTTGCTTGTGCGTGTTGGAGTGTTTGTGATCAGCGGGTGTAAACTCGACGTTTGCGTCTTCGTTGCATCACAGAATAGTTGAGACGTGATCGTCAGACACACGTGCATGCTCACATCAGGACCTCAGGAGACCTGTGAGACGGACTCAAGACTCGACTGTTGGAACGCTGTGAAATATTGTTGACAAAATCAAGTGAAGCTGCATTTTTTTTTGGGTCAGTATTTCTTTTTATCGTTTGGAGGAAAAGGGAACCTTGGCTTGCAAATGGACAATTGCTGAATGACCAAATCCAGAGGGGTCAAACCCTCGTTACCCCATGGATTGGGTTCAAATAACTCTCTCAACTGATGAGGGGCCACGTCCACGTCCAATGTCCTCCTAGTGCCATTCCCTAGACTGGATAATATGGGTGTGCAGTTTAAGACTGCCCTTCCTAAACAGGCTTTTATGGCGTGTTTCCATGAGCATGACTCGACTTGCCTCGGTGTAGTTATTCTGAATTTCCACTAGCGATGGTAACTGGTACCAGGAGGTTCCAAGCGAGCTGAGGTGATATTATGTGTGACGTCGTCAGACTGCCGGCCACTGATTGGTCAGAGAGTGTCGTCACTGGACGAGTCGTGATCGTGACGTCCGACACACGAATCAAAGCCGAACAATGCCGAACTGTAGATTAGTTAAAAACACTTCACAATCTTGAAAAACGTGGGTTAACCTCCAACAACTACCAGGGGAAATGTCTAAAAATCTCAATATTTAACAGAGGAGGCTGGTGTATTTAGAGACAGCACTGCTGATCGTCAGTGACATCACAAACCCTGCCGCTGGGTTTCAGTCCAGTGACTGCGTCCGAGTCATGGAGGAAGTACTGAAAAAATAGTTCAGTACTTCTGCTGCTCACTATCACTATCGAGTCACTATCGTCACTCGTTTGTGTTTTTTTCGTGTAATAAAAACAAAGTCACGGCAGTTTCACGCAGCCGTGCGGTCAGCGATGACTCCGCCCACGTCGCAAAGGTAATATATTGTAGTGGAAACAAACCTGAACCATGTCGTGCCATAGGTGGAAAAGGGTGCTATAGTTAAAGGAGGTTTTTATTTCTTGTTTTATTCTTTTTATTCTGTTCAAACAAACCTATATTTTACATGTACCCTGCCGGTATTTGATGTATTTGACTTATATTGCCTTGTGAAGCACTTAATCTGTGAAAGGTGCTAAATAAATACTGTACTGTAATTTGTTACTTGAATAAAAAGTGTTGAAATATTATAGTTTGGTAATCCGGCAACTATCAACTGTCAGGTAAAGACTCTTCTTTGCATTTGTATTTACTCAGGGTTCCGACAGCTCTAAGTGAAGTTAAGTAAAAGACTTTTTAAGAGAAATTTAAGACCAACTTTACAGTAAAAAAACACAACATAGCTGCTCAAAACTTTGCCCAAAAGTTTATTTCAACATAGAACATGACAACGTTTTGGTCAAGTGCAAAAGTTACAATATCTACTTCCCGGACTTTTGAAAGAGGGATTTATAAAAGGACATTTTAATACTTATGAAGGCCTTGTTTATTACGTGGCTGAATTCAAAGCCTTTTAAGTCTTTTTAAGGATCTGCTGGAAACCTGTTATTTATTTATTCAATTTTTTCACATGGCTTGTTGAGTTCAGGTGTTTTACTTTGTCCTCAGCATGTCTGTGGACAAATGTCTCGTCTCGTCCCCCCCCGTGTCTCTGTCGTCTCCTCAGTTTCACTGTCTGCCCTTGTGTTTCCTCTGATTACCAACACCTGTGTGTTATTGCTCTCACCTTTGTCTCATTATGGTCTCTCTCTCTGTGTCTCCTCTGTGTGCAGCAGCGTTTTCCAGCTCAATTCCCAGCGTAAGTTAAATTACTCCAGATTAATCCTAACGAGTGTTGCTTTGTCTTCCTCCTATCGATCTTAATACTTGTACTTTTGTTAGACCAAATCCTGGCTTTGAAACCTCTGTGTCTGCATTTTCTCCCTGAATGAAATCCCAAACTTTTTAAAAAGACATTTCTGCTCTGAACTGAGCTTTTTCGCTGAAATGCTGTTGTTGTTTTTTTTGTCTTGGGCAGATTTGACCTCTGAGATTCTTCAAAGTGAAGGCGATAATGAAGATCACCTCCTGCACAGTATGTATGTCCCACACGACATGATGATATTGTGTGTTTGTGAAAGCCTGCTGGAGCACAGGCAGCATCTGGAGAGGCAGAAAATATTGTGTGGTCTGATCACGGCATTGAAATCATTACTCGGATGGCGTGTTTGTTGGCAGGACTGTCACATGGACCGGTCTGGGTATTTGCTGGAACTGCTGATCCCACACAACAGTCTCCAGAGTTTAACTTAACTAAAAAACATCAAGTATAATAGAATAAAAATTAAATTAAATTAAAAAACAACAACCCGGCAGTTGTGAGAACTGAAACGCCACCTGCCTCGCATCAACAGTCCAGACTGGTAACGGTGGTGTGACGCGTGCGCTGTCCTGGAATGCATTCGGACCCCCTTAAGTCTGTTTATTGTTTTCCGAGTGTGGTCTTATGAGGTAATGATGCATTCTAACGGCCACGGCTCCGACATGGATGTGATTCTGGAAATTTGAACCCGGCGGGCGCATTCACACAGAAAATACTACAAATACAGGAATTCAGGTTTTCAGCCTGGAAACCAAACAGTTTTTGACCACGAGAGTGACCGTAATGTAATGTTTGTGATAGTCAGTACATATATATATATATATGCTGGTGCTCACAAGTGTAAAAGCTCAATTTGTGCAACACCTGTGCTCAGAACCAGCCTGAAATACATACTGTAGGTATGTTTGACACCGTCCTCCAAGGAATATGCAGGAATTATGACCCATAGGAATATTTTTAGCATTAGTATAAATAACAGCAATCTGGTAGCTTGGTTGTGTTGTGATCAAGTAGCTTTAATGAGGTTTACACTGGCTGGCAGATTGCTTAAAGCATTGTACTTTACTTGGTTGGCACAGGTTCAACTCCCACAATTATTACTATTCCACGCGATCCACTACTTTTTTTTTTTTTTAAGTTATTTTGTGTAACTTACTAGCCTAGCCCTGT
Source organism: Solea solea (assembly GCF_958295425.1). Lineage (NCBI taxonomy): Eukaryota > Metazoa > Chordata > Actinopteri > Pleuronectiformes > Soleidae > Solea > Solea solea. The sequence continues at coordinate 258,418 of NC_081139.1, forward strand.
CTCTTTTTTAAAATTTCACACCTGAAGCAACAAGTTTACAGACAAAGTCAATGCACGGGAGTGATTTTCGACCGGGCCGAGTGACACGATAGATGGATACGCGTCTGTCGCTGCTCTTAGCCAAAGAATGGCGCTGACGTGATGGCACCATGGACAATCAGAAGTCACCTTCTTGCCAAAGGCCTCATAATGGAGGGGGAAACTTCAGCTCCGCAGCTGTCACTGCAGGTGGTTCTCATTCATACCTGGGTTCAACCAAATGAAGGATTTCATCACTGAAGCAGCAGTGTGCTTAAAATTGCTGATTTTCTCTATGCACTTTGGTGTGGGAGAGTGAGTGGTTCACAGAGTGACGACGTGAAACGATGAGAAAAAGCAGCAAAGACATTGAGGCGATCATATCCAGCATTATTTCATTGCCGAGTTCTTTTCCCTGGTCTCTGACCTCCTGTTTTTAATTGTATCTGTCCCTTTTCCTCCCTTCTTTTTTCCTACTCTTACTTACTGTATTTTCATATGAACTGTCGTCTTAGCTCTAGGGCAAAATATATCTTTTTTTTCTTCTAAGATCCAAAACCGTGGAAGACAAGGAAGCAATCGCTCATAAACGGTTTCGAGGTGCCCTCAATCGATCCTTGTTCTCCAAAATACAACAGATGATTCCACAAAGCTGCAGAGAAGTTTCATTGTGTCCTCAGTCAAACCCACGTGCAAAGTTCAAAATCGATTGAGACAGAGCCGCAGCTTTCATTTATTAATCGTCCATTTTGTAATGGAAAACATGATCTTTGTTCTCTGGACATCTTGCGACTTGTTTTTTTCCGCAAAGTTCGGACAGAGCACAGAGTGGAAGCTTTTAAGTTTTTGGCGCCTTATACTTGGACTAATTTGCAATCTGATCTCTGACTGCAAAAGTAAGTAAGGGTTTGAACAAATTTAAAGCCTGGAAGATTTTATCCAAGAGGCTTCTTAAGTGCAGGTATTTATCCTCTGTAGTCTGGATACCTGTGTAGAGTCTTCATGTGAAACGGTGCAGGTTTTTTCACCTCATGACCCAGTTTTAGGTTGTCATGGTTGTTATACTGTGTTCACACCAGATCCAATGCAAATTTTACAAGTTTCCGGTGTCAACGCAGCATGAAGCTGACGAAACCTCCCAAAATGGCTCTACACACTGTTGTTTATATGCCAGGCCTGCATGTGGCGCTGTAATTTAGCCACAGAGACACCAGAAAAAGGAGAATAAGACGGGGAATCTGTGCGTAAAGCATGCACAGTGTCTACAAACTTCAAAGACAAGAAGAAAACCCTCATTTACCGTGCACTGCATGAATTTACATCGCTCTGTTTCATCCTTTTGGATGAACAAGTGAATAGAACATGTTTTCTTGTATGCAGAGGCCACTGTACGTACAGATTTTCTCTGTTACTGAAGCAAAAAGGTGGATCATAATAAGCAAAGCAATGGACTTCAGTTGCGTTCACTGGGGAAAAGTTTCATTTCAGAGATTCCCCTCCAGAACACCACGATGCTCATAAAAAAAAAAAAGAGAGACGCTTGTGGGGGGTTTTTAGCGCAGCACATCTGGACTTCCCTCAGATTAAACATCCCAAATGTGACCTGAGCTGGAAACGATTTGTTCACCAGCAGTGCCGTCACTCCTGCCAAGAGGCAGAGGCAGAGCGGTGGGGGGTGGGGACGGTGTGGGGCCGGGAGCGGTGGGGTAATGGGTGATGATTCCTGTGAAAGGATATGGTGAGTATACAGCGTTTCCCCCCCCGGCTTTCAGATTGCAGTACATCGTAGTATGATACTCGGACGTGTGTTTGAAGATGTAATCTCCCATTTGATTTTCATTCAGCAGGCAGGATGGGAGGGTGCCACTCGCTGCTCCCCTGGGCGACCACATCCAAACCCATATCAGGGTCAGGCGGACCCTCTTATAAACACTGGTTTAAACACTGGAAATGGCTGAATGAAAAAAAACTCATGCTGACGAGATGCAGCAGGAAGGAGGGATACTGCTGACAAGCATGAAGTGGAACTAAATGAATCTCCACTGGCTTTGCCCTTAAGAGCAGCAAGTCTTCATGGAGTCCACCTTAAAAACATACACGGAACCAAAAAAAGGTACAATAACAGAACAATATACAGTATTTGAAATAGGGGAAATAATTAATTGATCATCAAAAGTGAAACATTTTGGTTTATGGACAAAACAAAACATTTGAGAACATCATTTTGAGGTTTAGGAAACACAAGTTTCAACATCTTCTGACATTTTATGGACCAAACAAAGACTCATTTAACTTGTTTTGAAAATCAGCTGTTAGTTGCAGCTCTAATTTGAAATCATATGATGCACAAAAGAGTTAAAATAGTAAAAACAATGACAGAAAGTAGGTTTATGTCAAACACGTGACCAACTTTAAACACTATGTCCGAGCTAGTCAAGCCTTATTAGCTAACATTGCCAGCTCAGCACTAGTTTAGGGAACTAGGTCATTTTACCATCACATTATTAGCTTAATCTACAGGCTGTATGAGCTAAGAGTTAGCTGGTTATCAGGAACTCTAGTTTTATCTTGTGTTACAGCAAACTGTATTAGCTGACATAGCTCAGTCAGGGCTGCGTTAATGTTACAAACATGATTAGCTTTACTAGTTAGCTGTATTAGTTAGCTAATGTCGCTAGAGCGACTTGTTAGCCAGAGCTAAGTCAGAGGTTGTTATCAGGAATGGTTTGCCTAATGCTAGCTTTACAGGTCAATAAGACAATATGACAAATAAAACAGCTATGACAGAGTTTTTGAGGGAGACTTTGATTTAGATTTATTTGCTATTAGAGGAACAGTTTGTAAGCTTTAGCTTGGTGAAGTAGCGTGTTGCAGTAACATAAATGATATACCGTCTTCCTAGAGTCCTCAGAGCCACACAGAGCTCGTCTCTGCATCTGAAACAGATTCAGAAGGCATTGCTGACTTCATTTCAGCTCTTTCATTGCAACCAGGCAGTTAAAAAACAAAAGGACACTGATCGGATCAGTCAGTATCTGCAGCGTGTACAGTATGGAAAATACGCCTGCTTCTCTCGTGGCATTTCAGGTCACGACAGCGCACGTATTAAACGTGTGGTTTCATCTGGATAATCTCATTCTCTCCTTGTTTTTGAACACCGTCGTCGACTTTCATGTTTTGTGACGTTCGATCACTGGAAATAAAACATGGTTACAGGCAAGAAAAGTGTACATTAATGTGATTTATTAAAATAAATAAATCTATGTCAGTGTTTCCACATTGGCAGCCACAGTGAAATACTTCAGGCAGGGACACAGTTAAAAACACATGGTTGGAATTCCCCCCACCTCCCCTCCCCCTCATCAGAAATGTGAAAAACAAATCTGTGAAAAAACATTGGGAAACTGTAATTAGACCAATATCTGTGGCAATGCCATTGTCACGATACACACAAGTGTTGCTCCGTCAAAAACCTCCAGCCAACTTTTGCTGAACAAATGAGGCAACAATTAACCCTGAGAAATGAAAGAATAAATCTATCACAGCTGATGGTTTCTTTACCAGCGAGGGGAAACATGGCGGGTCGGACATTCTCTGCCTCATAACTGCCCTTTACCCTGCAGGCCAGTGAGCCGCCGTGTTATCAGATCACAGCGAGTACAGAAGGACTCATCAGGCTAAAGTGCTTTAAACCAATGACATGGAAATGAGTTCATTTGCTTCATGTGTTGTGGACTGGACGGCTCCGGTCCTTGTGCAGCCACTGTGGCGCTCGACCATATGAGCTCATATTTTGTGGATTTGTTCATTTCAAGGTCCTTTTTTATTGGATTTTAAAACAGCAGAGCGTGTCATTATAGACCAGGTGATAATGATGATGATAACACTAACCCATCTCTTCTTGAAATGGGTTTTTTTCTCCTCTAATTTTAAAAATAATCCAATCTTCACATGGAAATTTCTTAAAAACATTATTTGGGCTGCAAGAATGAATCAAGTTACCTATTAATCGTCAACTATTTTGATAATCGAGTGCTTTTGTGAAATCAAAACAACTTCTCTGATTTTAATTAGCTTCTTAAAAGTGAGTATTTTCTAGTTTCTTTGCTCCAACTCAAGAATAATAATAATTATAACGAGTACAACGTGGCATGTCTTTCATGTCGATAAAACAGACCCATACGGACGAGTTCGCTCATTTACGCAGGGTGCAAATCGCCAAAATGGCCCATTTCCTGTTGAGTTGAGGCCAAGGTTACGGTCGACGTTTTTGTTCATCTTGGTCTTCATCTTCATCTTCCCAACAAGTTTCAGGAAATTTGGTGAAACACAATTTTACAATAGAAGTAAAAAAGGTACTAAAGAAAAAAGAAAAAAAAGAGACAAATATTAAGAAAATCAAACAAGTGAATAAACAAATATAACTAACATTGTAAATAATATTCAGAAATGATAAAATAATGATGCTACTGAAAATACTCTAACGTGAGTAACCCATGAAAAATATGGTTAAAGACGTCATTTCCAATAGAAGTAAGTAGAAGTAGAACAATAGAAGATACGAATAACAAGAAAAAGGAGACAAATATTAAGAAAAAAGCACTGAAAATGAAAATTTGATTAAACAAATAGAACTAATATTGTAGATAATGTTCAGAAATAATAAAATGATGCTACTGAAAAAAGCTAAAAGTGAGACACAAAAACAAGTTGAAAGACAAAAGAAAAGGGTACAATAAATTGTTGTTAAATCAAAAATGTATTGTACCTACAGTACACACTACTATAAAATATACATATGTGTGTATACATAGAGAAGGAACTGTATACTAATGAAGCCAGTGTTGATCTAAAAGCGACTGTAATCGTAAAAACTTGTCGTGACAGAATGAGCGACAGGGTCATATGAAAACATTTTGGCATGAGAAAATGTGAACATGTCTTCATGGGATGTTTTGCAGTCGCTTGGCGTCACTTTTGGCGCTGATGAAAACAACAACAGCAGCTTCTCCATATTCTTTCTTTCTTTCTTTCTTTTTTAAAAAACCCTCCACGACTTGGCGAGCTCGTCACAAACAATCACACGTTCATGCCGCTTTTATGAATGGAGCTTTCTGTAAATCCTAAAAATCCTTCCTTCCTGCCTCCCTATGGAAGACGAGATGACATGTTTATGCATCTGCCATTTTTTAATGCGATACAATTACACTCTGGCTTTACTGAAAGCCACGCACCCTGATTTCAGTTTTTTTCATTCTTCATGAGGGTTTTTGACACGACTTTGAAGTTGAAATCAGAAAATGAGCTGCTTTGACATTTGTGAAGCCACTGTGGGTTCTTATTTTGGTTGTTGAGATTTTTTGTGGATTCAAAGAGTCATTTAAATGGTTGTGTTTCTGCCCAAACATGAATGAAAAGAGACAAGAGGGACGTTGTTGTTGTTCGTCAGCATCTGTCGTCCATCTTTTACAAGAGACGAAGAACTTTTAAATACGGCAGTGTTTCAGTTTGGCTCAGTACCGTACATATTTTTTGGCGCTTCCATTAAGAATATAGTACCAAAATAACCAGCTCCAACAGTTCCATTCATTGGCAACTTTCCCTCGAGGTACCAGAGTAAGTAATTGTGCGACAGAAAAACATCAAGCAAACGCTCGCAGTCTACTCTCATACAGAGCTTCACGTCTTCTTGGGACAAACCAGGGTTCCCACACCTTGGTTGACATGAAATTCAAGGACTTTCCAGGACCAATTCCCTCAAAATTGAAGGACCGAATGCACTGACACTGCTTAAGATGGGAGGACCACTTGTTCTTAGTCCATGGCGTCCAACTTTATTGCATCTGGACAAGTGACTGTCTCTTGGGATCTTGGACAAAGTCAGCCTTTCTAAATTTGTCATGGACATTTCATTTCCCAGATATCACATCAGAAACTGCGACAAGAGAGAGAGAGAGACAGTGGACAGTGTCCACAACACCGCAAGTAATAATGACTCCATGTTTGTCCTGCGTAGGCCTAGTCTATGTACATCAAGCAACGTAGGGCATGAAACAGTAGGTGGCGTCGTAACAAACAAGGGAGACATTTAGCTAAATATCAACTTCACTTCTTTTATTGTACAACATTCAAGCACTTTCAATGACCCATGTCTATTTCTTACCAAATTTTCAAGGATGTCCTGTGATGGACTGCCGACCTGTCACGGGTGTGTGCCCTGAATTTCACTGTATGTCGGCTGGGATTGGCACCGGTGCCAGGATAGAGCGGTAGAAGATTTTTTCGATTTGTGAATTTTCAAGGATTTCAAGGGCCTGTGGGAAGCCTGGACAAATGGCCACAAACTGGTCCTTTGGTGTCTGCCCCAGGCGACGCATTTAGGCGCTCAGATCAGAAAGCGAGACTGGTTGGACAAGACGATAAGAGGCATTTTCGTTTTTCAATGTATGATATCGGTCAGAAAACAAGGGTTTGCATGTTCTGGGCTTCTTCTCATGCGTGGGTTTACTTCTCCGGGTTCTCCAGTTTCCTCCCACAGTCCAAAGACATGCAGATTTGGGGATTAGTGAAAGAGAACACAGAGAAGCTTTTCTTCAATCCCACATTTACAGATTTCTTTAGAAAGCAGGATAAAGATAGGCCTGGTTTAAAACACTGAACATTAAATCCATCTCACTTTTTAAACTGTAACGAGCAGATCAGACTCGTCAGGGTAAAACCAGCTCTGAGTGAACATGCTCGTTGATGAGCTCTTGGCCGAGGCTTTGACTCCATTCACTCACACAGCTGCATGAAACAGCCGTTTCCTATTTCGCAGAATGAATCCATGTTTGCAGAGGTCAACCTTTTGAATTTGCTGCTTATTGTTGAACAATAATCTGCTCCCCACATTTCCCGCTTAAGCTAAATCAAAAATTTCCATTGCTCTGTGACTCAAAACATTTCCAAATGACATTAGAAATCTCAGTTGAGTAAGAGCGCTCGTCCTGCCAGAGAGGATTTCCACTCTTTTGTCCTCCTCCTCCTCCTTCTCCTTCTTCTTACTCTCTTGTTTCCTTCCAATGTCGTCGCTTCCTGTTTCCTTCTCATCACAGATTGAACAACCCCCCCCCCGAGCAAACTCAACACATCTGAGGGGAAGATTAGAAACAGCCTTGTCGGCCATTGTCCTGCAGCAGCTACTGAGACATTTGATGATGGTAAACCTGAAGAGATCGGGTTGTTCCTGAAGCTTCCTGGAGATGAAACACTCATCGTATTCTCTTGGCACCAACGCCCATCACTGGCGCTGAAGATGAGTCATTAGGTTAAATGTATGGGAAGCAGTGAAGGTCCATTTAGGAGATGAAAATAAGTGTCTGAGTTACCAATTCATATAATTGTGTAATTAAAACTGGGTCATTTTTTCCTACTTTTATTCAGGCAGCTCAAAATAATCAAAATTATTCTCATACGTTCTCATACAGTATATGAGGCCACTTCCTTATGTCGTCCTAATATCTCACAGATGTGGAACTGACCTGGCATCATATATTCATAACCACTATCCATAACACATTGAGGCAGCGGCAACTGGACTTAGAGTTAGTTTTTTCATTTTCCACTAAAGTCATTAACTAAAGCCATTTTTACAAGATGAATTCAACACCACACGTTCCAGAAATACTCAACTCTGACTGAAATCTTCTCTGAACTCACATTAGGCTTTTCGGAGGCTGCCATCTTTTTTTACAATACTTTGTTTAGTTTTGATTCCAAATTGGAAGCTTATAAGAAGAACGACCTTCTCTGTGGTTTGCGGAGGCCAGTTGTTGTTCCCTGACATGCCATTAGGTGGCATCGAGTCTTACAAACTAGACCTCATGGCTCTCTCAAACTGTGGTGCGTGTACCACCAGTAGTACACAAGCTTCCTCTAGTGGTACCTGGGAGGAAAAATAGAAAAATACTGTTCTACTGTGTAAACCAGGGTTTGTGACCGGAGTGTGTAGAAAAGGAAAATAATAATGACGAGTCTGCACGCAGTCATGATCACGTCCTCACACAAGTGCAGCAGTTCCCTGACCTCACTTTTGAATCCGCAAAACCTATTCGACAAGGTTTCACTTTTGATACGTCTAGCTCATTTATGTAGGGTGCAAATCGTCAAAATGGACGCCAAAATTCAAAATAGCTGACTTCCTGTTGAGTTGAAGCCATGGTTGTTGACGACTCTTTTGTTCGTCTTGGTCTATAACATCTTCCCACCAAGTTTTGTAGAGAGATTCAGTGAAACTCAATTTTGCCTCTGTTTTCACCTTAAGGGGGAGCTATAGAGCCCAAATGCCAAAGTTTTAAGAGTTTTTCTGAACGTTAACGTCCTCAAAAATAACCACAAAGCCACGGATATAATAATAATCTGAAGGATAACAATAGCCAGGAGTATTTTAACGTTGGCGATGATGGTTTTACTGAGAGAGGTCAGTGTTTCCTCAGGCGCTACTTGATATAAAAAGTTTGAAAACCACTGCACTAGAGCTTTTTAAAGATTAAGAAGGAAACACGAACATGGACCAGAGAAACCCGAGTCTTGATCGTCACCATCCATTTGCTTTTAACCCCCCCAAAAAATAGACCTTGATAGACTTGAATTACCACGAGTGGAAATCATAAAAAAATAATTTTATGGGTCAAAGTAAATCCGTCCACAGCAGGACGACAAAATGAAGTGCGTACAGTATATGAATCCACTCTATCCCGTGCCTGCCCCCAAAAAGCCGAGCAGTTGCAGATGCTTGTTTCAGGAAACCACACAGGGCCCAGAAGGCATCGTCCCCTCTCTGCTGTGCATTTAGTGCACAAACTACAAAGGCAGCCTGCGGTCAGCACACCCTTGTGAAAGGGGCTAAAATAATGTCAGCAGGATGTCCAGCAGACTGAGAGCGAGCGCGACGCGAAGGACAAAGGAACGCGGCGCGGCGTCATCGCTGTCGTCCATTAAGAGTGCAAGAGAAAAAGTCAATATTAATGTGTGTGTGTGTGTGTGTGTGTGTGTTATTATTGGCAAACATTATTCTTATAATTCAACATTGTTCGACTGTCACAGATGATGGATGTGCTGGAGCTGTTTTAGATTTTAAAAAAAATGACCATAAATGGCTGCTGTGAGGAATGGAAATGTGTTTTTTTTACGACGTTAGTGCGTCAGACAAAGATGAAACCACAAAATACACAAATTGCAAATACATTACGTTACATTAGAATCATTCAAAATGATTGTATTTTATTTGTTTGAAAAGACTCTTTTTGTTTGCAGTGATCGGACTTTTGCTTGTTCCGACTCTTTTGCGTTTTTTGTTGGCAGTTCTGACCTAGGGCGGGGCTTAAGAAACTGCCTGCTGATTGGCTATTGCGGTTTTGGAGCGACAGCTCAATGGAGCGGAAGTAGACAACGGGCTTGGAGTCGCTGTGCGTCTGGAACTCGCTCGTAATACAGTATCTCAAAGATAATCTGACAAACTTTAGATACTTACAATTATTTCTTGTTGGACGTCGGCGATGGAACGAATTCCGGTGTTGTAAGATAATATTGACACAAAGTGTAGGTAATCCAGTGTTTTATAGTTTTTTAACGTTTTGGGAAAATCCCCACAACCAATATGTGGTCCCACGTCCATCTTGTGCTTGAATTTGCTCTTTGTTGTCATGTTTCGCTGCTTTACGATCATTTCTATTTTCCATTCTTCGGTCGCCCCTGGCTTTCTTCGTTCCGTCTGTTTCTGTACATGTTGTGATGTACTTATTAGGGGATGGCACGGTACAAGTTTGATACCGATATCACAAACACGAGTATCTACCAAGATAATATCAGTCATTTTAAGACCTTTCAAACTAAAAAAAACTGTTCAAACATTTGTGCCATTTCAATGACATAATTCTCCAATGATTTAACGATTTGGTGCTACAGTGTCACGTACAGGTGGTTTAGAGTTGTTTTGCAGGGGGTTTTCGTGCGGATGAAGAAATTTTTTCCTTAAACGACGCCGTGTTTTATGGAAAAGAAAATGGTTCCCTGTTGTATAGCGCCTAAAAAAAGTGGGAAATAAACTTGAAAGAAGCCAGAGTTGTTTTTTTATCAAAGTGTCACGTTAATCGTTACCAAACAGCCAAAACCTGGGAGCTGCTGACACGATTGAAGTCGCTGCAGTGTCAAAAATAATCAAAAACAAAAACAATGATCACCAGTTCATTCAAAACTTATTTCAGAGTGGACGAAGACCAGGTTGACCTACTTTACAAGTGTCAGAAGACGTGCTGAAAATGTTGAGATATTTGCAGACGCACTCCCAAAAACAAGCATCAGACATTTGTGAACAGTCCCTAAAACTGGGGACACGCTACAAGATATTTTGCTCAGTTTTACCCACAATTCACAGCTGGGCCGAGTCTGCACCAGTCGGCATGATTCGTTGACACAGAAATCTTGTCATTTCGGGGTTTGACGTCCTTCGTTGGGTTTTACCTGAATGGCACAAACTCACAGATAGTAGACGAGCAGCTCGTGTCTCTGTGCAAGATAAAAACATTGATTTTCTCTATGGGGTTTGGTGAGCGAGAGGATTATTTAATCTTACTCGTGTCAGTACTCTACTCTGCTATGGACCAGAATCCGTGGACTTGGCAGGTTTTCGACTCTGCTGCTCTTGTTTTGCTCCAGTTGTTTCTGTCTCTTTCTTTATAGTGAGATATTGTTTAAAGCCAGCTGTGAAACTTCACCCCGGCCATTCCACACTGATTAAAAGCCTGCTCTCCTCTGACCAAGACAGCGAGATTAAGTGATTGTGGTGTGTGCCTCAAAAAACCCTGTTATTATTATCATCATTATCATTATTTTGTGTGGATATTTTCAGATTTTGTGGCATGTTATGAATATTGTTCCTCTTTTTCTGACTAATGTCAAAAACAGAGTCGTGCTCCTGCTCCTCCTCCTGCTGCTGCTCCTGCTCCCACACAGGCAACAATGCAGCGTTCTTCTTCCTCCTCCTCCTCCTCCTCCTGCTTCTCTGACCCGCTGAGTAGAATCGCATGCAGTTTTTTAAACTCTTGGCGTTGTGTGTGTGTGTGTGTGTGTGTGTGTGTGTACATTTTGATATCCAGCTCTGACCTGAGAGGATGTAATAAAACAATGAGGTTGTGTTTTAACTCCAAACACTTACAGATTACTATTGTGTTTATTTTTAGTGATAGCATAGCATTTATTTTAGGATTTTCTTTTACATTTTAACAGCACTTTGAGCTTGAAAGACGACCATGGTGAATCCAGACTTGACACAAAGGCCCTTTAGCAGTTAAGTGTTTCCTTAAGATTAAAACTTATCTGCACTTATCCACGAATGACGAGGACAGGACGATAAGGAACAGGTGAATGATGACAGGATGATAAGGGACAGGTGAATGATGAGGACAGGATGATGAGGACAGGACGATAAGGAACAGGTGAATGACGAGGACAGGATGATGAGGACAGGTGAATGACGAGGACAGGATGATAAGGGACAGGTGAATGATGAGGACAGGATGATAAGGGACAGGTGAATGATGACAGGATGATAAGGGACAGGTGAATGATGAGGACAGGATGATTAGGACAGGTGAATTGGCACTGATTAAGGTTCCTAAATGACATATTTTATGTTGTCAGCACTTTCATTTGTAAAATTTTGCCTTTAATTAAAAAACAATTCATGTGAGATTTTTCTCCCCTTGTCCTTTTTGCAACACAAGAAAGAACCTTGTTATTAAAGTAACTGAGTAACTTTGAAACACTTTTTAAACTTCTTTACTTTAACTTGAGTACAATTTCAGAGCAGTACTTTTACTAAAGTCGAATATTTCTTTCCACCTCTGGTAGAACTGGACGTTCTTTTGTTTAGAATGGTAACTTGTATAAGTCAAAGCTGAGTCCGTTTTCTTTGTCATGAATGACTTCTGAGGTCTGAAGTCACGTGAAATCACGCAGGTTTCCCTCCCTGAAATGGTTGACGTGTGTGGTCTTGACTGGATGGTCTATAGTCTGTGCTTTCCCCGGGATTAAAACATTTCAAATGGGTGACAAAGTTCACGGTCTCTGTGGTCTCCCACCTTTTTAAAATCAAGTCAGGTTTGAAAACCCTCTAGTGTGGCAGTGCAGGCATAAGCTGGATAAGTAGTCAGAGGTCAGCTGTGATCACAGGTCATCATCAGCTTTTCATTAAACTTTAGTCTTTAAACGAATGACTCAGGTTAAATTACCAAGCAAACATCTGAGTAAAGGTGCGACGGAGAATTAAAGTCCCCGGGTGAAGAATATAAATCCTGGACTAATGCGAGTCGATGTGACCTCAGCTGTGGGACGCTGTTGCTCAAACTGGACTGAAACTCAACCTCGGGGGTGAAGCCAAGTGGGAGTAAATGTGAAAAACATGAGAGCAAGTGTGAGCAGAGCTGTCTCTCTCTCGTCTCTCTCTCGTCTCTCTCTCGTCTCTCTCTCGTCTCTGGTTTCCTCCCACAATCCTAAAAAATGCAGAGGTTAATTTGTGTGAATATTAGCGAGAGTGAATAGTTGTTTCTCTCTCTCTCTATATATATATATATATATATATATATATATATAGACGGTGTCTTCTGCCTGTTGCCCTGTGTCCACACTGGGATTGGCTCCAGCTCCTCCTCTTTCGACCCTCATGTGGAGGATAAAGAGGTTGAACAACAACAAATGAATGTTTCAGGACTTCTAGTAGAACAGCAGTGAAATGACATCGCGACGACTTTGTGGCAAAGACAAGAGTATCAATAAAGAAAATAAAACTGACCTAAAACAAACAATAAACCACAATACTGTAGAAAGTTTAAAAACAATACAAACTGGGACGGCTCGTAGGGAGTTTCGTGTAGTTCTGTTTACGTTAAACCTTTCAAAAGGTTTTCCTGCCATTTCAACGCCAACATCGTCGGAGCTGTTTGAGCTACTTTGTTCAAATGCATAGACCAGCCATTTTAGTTTTTTCCAAAATGGCCGACTTCTGGGTTAGTGGAGCTAATGTAAGTACATTAAAAATGTTTTTGTTATCATGAGAGCAACAACTGATTTGTGCAACTAAGGCACAAAAGAAAACAATCTAAAATTTAGCATTTAACACAGTTTTCGCTCACATGAAAAATCCCCAAGAAACTTTAGAGTAAGCCCAACACACTCACCAAATTTCGTCCTGATACGATGACTTTTGTCCGACCGTGACCCGACTTGTGGGGGCGCTATAGAGCCCTGGGGATTTTTCGCCTACCTGACCTCCATGCCAAATTTCAATAGTTTTTATTTGCGATAACCCCCTCAAAAATGAGCGCAATGTCGGAGAAACAAAATAATCTCAACAGGAACAATATGTTACATGTCATTTAGCATGAAGTGTTCCAGGCGCTAATAAACAAGTCGTACAATAAAAACTGAACCATCTCTTTTGACGCTGACTCCGCCCAATGCTTTGTGTTGAAGAATGCCAAGAAGGTGGGCTGAGAGGGAGAGGAAGGGACCAGTGCAGGGAGGCATGGTCTGTGAGTGAGTCCTGCCTCTTAATGGCTTACACCGTGCTTCGAATGGAGGAGATGAATGAATGAATCAACAGCAATCATTCATTCATGATTGCTGTTGATTTTTCTTTTTGCAACCATCTGAGTTCCGGAGCTGTAGATCAAACACTTTTTTTTCCTCCGTCGGCCTGTCACTGCAGTCGCTCGGCTCTTCAAACCCCATATCCACTCAAGCGCAGCTGCCAATGTTGACACGAGTTGACGGAGTCGATGACAACACAGCGACCGCAGCAGAAGTCACAGAAGACTGAAATATAGACTTTCCAACAGCAGCAAAAGTCATCAGAACCTCCGTGTTCTTCTCTGAATCACCACACGTCCGTGACTTCGCTGCACTGCTGTTGTGTTTGAGAGGAAAAGCAGTTTGAGAGGTTGTTACGCGACCTGTTGAAAGACCGCGTGGTGACAATGATGTGATTTATGTGCAGGAGGTTTTTAAACATCTGCGCAAAGACACGGAGCTGTTCAGAAAAGAGTCAGATGCTTGATGAGGTGACTCAGTAGAGGATCTGCTAATGGAGGCAGTAAAACGATTAGAGACAAAGCTAAACTTGCAAATTGCTGAGCTTTTATTTCCCTTCAGGTCTAAACAACTGTCAGCAATTTCCCAGCTGCATTACTCGACTGTTGTTTAGACCAAAATGTTCAGTTCACTGCATTTTCTTAAGCATCCTGTTTGCTTTCTTGATGACAGAACAACATACGCCATATACAGTATTTTGTTTGGAGATTTAGAACAAAGTCCCTGGTTCATCTGTTCCTGGTTCTCTGGGCTAAAGAAGTGGTCGTAAAGATGCTCTGGTCAAATGAAAACAGGAAGGAACCTCTAGCACTGAGGTCACTAATGACGCTTTTCCACTATATGGTACCAGCACGGCTTGGCCTTGGCTCTTTTCTATTCTACTCTTCTATTACTATAGTTCCTACTCAACGTGGGTGCAGTCCTCTGCCGTGACAAACACACAAACTAGTGATTTGTAAAGTAGTTGTTTTTTGGTGAAACTGAATCATTAGAATCAGTTGATTTAAAAGATTTGTTCACAGACTCTGACGCAGTCACTGAGCTGAAATACCACTGAACGGGTTGTGATTGGGCTCACAATTGCCGGCTTTTGCTAAATCCACCAGGGATTTTTAAGTCTTTTTAACTGATCTACAGTTCGACATTGTTGGCTTTGATTCTTGTGTCGTCCTGATGTCGCACCACCAATTAGTGTCCGGCAGTCTGACATTTTAGAATCGGCTCAGCTCGCTTGGAACCTCGTCAGAGCCGGAACTAAAGAAAACACCTGGTGCAAGTTACTAGAACGTATGCCGAGTCACGCCATGCTGGAACTGGGTAGTGAAAGAGACTGTGGTCCAGATCTCCCACACGCTGCCGTATACTGTATTTTTACTGGCAGTTTTTCTAACCTTCACAACATTCTAAATGCAATCGTCACATGATGTTACTAAGCCAATTGAAACATTTAATCCAAATGAGTAACCGAGTTAGGGATTGAGCCCCTGAAACATTTATAGAAAGTGGACGTAGTATTCAGGCTTAGCTGTTGAAAGCTAACCAGGAAGTAATCACAGACTCCACCGGTTGCGAAAACGAACTCTGTTTTAATGAAAGTCCATGGGAACATGAGCCTTCTCCAACCACTTGATTTGCGTCACATTTTCATGATAGATAAATAGTCTCAAAGGCTATTTTCAGCTCATCTTCAATAGCACATGATGTCAAATTAAGGCTAAATAAGTGTCCCACGTTCGTTTAAAAGTATCAACAAAACTACTACAACAACATGGTGCTAGTAAAGTACGACGGAAAACACAAAAAAAGTCAATAACGTTCATACTCCTCAAAATTCTCACATTAACTTTACTTTCAATAATAATAAAAAACATCTATATGTCTTGTACTAAAATACTAGCTACTGAAAGACTCAAATAGTTTTCTAATAAGTGACTTTATTTCAGACCCAAGTGGTTTTCTGGTGAGGTCCTTGGACTCTGACGTGATGTGTGGTCTGTCAGAACTCCATGCACCACTGGATGAAACACTGCTGTGTGCCTGTCAGCTACAATGAGCTCGCCGGCTCCACTTGGCCCACAGCGACCCATTTACACAGTGTCTCTGCCAGCAGGACCTGGGCCAACCTGTTCTACGAGCCCTGACAGCCACAAAATAGAGTCCTTGACCCAGAACACAAAACCCCTACCCCACATGACAAAAGCAATAGACGGAACCGATGAGAAGCAGGTCTAAGGGAACAGTGACGTGTAGGATGCAGAAATCGAGGCCGTGTAACTGAATCTGCTCAGTAGTTACAGTATATCTGTCTGCAACAGGTCATGGAGGAATAGAATAGCTTCACTTTTTGAAATGTCAAATATACAATTGTGGAGCGCCAAATAGTCATTGCAGCTGAACAAGCATATCACACCAAAACACAAGTGATAGTGACGGCTAATGTCAAGAAGCTAACCTACCTATTAGACCCATCACCAATTTAAAGAGGCGTAACATGCGCATCAAGTTAGTCATTTTTGACACATTTCACAGGTCGTAGAACTCTCCTTCGTAAGCATTCTAGACTTATATTAAACCTAGTCTTAACTCTTTCCTTGTCTGAAGAGCGAGCTTCCTTTTTGGAGGTCAGTCTGTAGAGTCACCTTCAAGCGGGCACTTTGAACTACTTTCTGATACAGATCAGTGATTCTTTACTTGAACGGTCCCCTCATTCCACATCATTTTGGAGTCCTTTCGCCAGATTAACCTTGGTCTAATTTCTGTAGCTGCTTTAACACATGCGCTAATTTCCACAGATTGTGGCTGTAGAGGCTGTGTGTGTGTGTGTGTGTGTGTGTGTGTGTGTGTGTGTGAGAAGGTAGCGGAAGAAACTTCGGGGCATTCTACAGTGAGTGAAGAGCTGAGTGTCCTGCTTCCTGTTTCCTCAAGCCATGTGCCACCCTTTGTATGTCCCACTATGTTTATTATATGTGAGCAGAAAATCCTGTAGAATGTCTGGACCTGAATCCGGAGGTGGAGTGGCTCAGTGGTTAAGATCGGTACCCTGTGTGTGAAAGACATCATGGTCGCAAGTTCGACTCCACCCCTGACCTGATTGTACTCAATTCCATTGTAAGTCACTTTTGGATAAAAGCGTCTGCTAAAATTACATGTGATGTAAATCTACGATATTCTTGAGAGTTCATGTCTGAAAATGAGCTCTCCTTGTCTGAAGTTTTCTTTGAAGGTAAATCCTCAGAGTCTTCTTCAGGCTGAGGTGTTTCACCTTTCTGCTACGATTGAGTGGTTCTTTGCTTGAATGGTCCACTGTTCCAAGTCATTGCGGAGTCCTTTCTTCAGACCAGTGTTAACCATGGTCTTACAACATGCACTAAAGTCTGTAGATTCTCCAGAGATTGTGCCGAGAGCTCCCTACTACAATCTCCAGCTCATGTGCTGGATGAACTCCAGCAAATCCACTATGAATCAATGAATATGTCCTGATTCCTCAAGCGAGGCACCATCTTTTGTTATAACGTCCCAGAAGAAAACCCTTAGAGAAGGTCTGGACCCAAATCTACCAGGATTACCGGTGTTCATGTGTCACAATGGCTTGTCCTTGTCTGAACCTTTTTTAACCAAAGACTGAGCTTTCTTTGAGAGTAAATCCAGAGAGTCACCTTCAGGCGGAGGTTTTATTAAGCTACTTTCTGCCATGACAGCAAATGGCTTGTTACAGTACTTATACTGCATTCAAGGGGGAACTTGTAATCATGACACATATATTGAATGCAGGACATTGAATATTCAAAGGAACGCAAGTGTCAACAGGTCTTGAAGAGACAGTAAACAGCCTCACTTGTATGCAGGGACGAGCATTTCCCACGCTCCTCAAATGCAACTGTCAGACCAACTACCAAAACAAAGGCTTGATGAAAGCACACACAGTGTGACATCACACACACATTGACACATACAGGCATTAGTTCTCGGTTTTATATATATGTACAGTATATATGTATATATCTGTCACTTTCACGTGCATGAAGAATTTCACATGGAGAAGCATGAACATGTGCTTCCTCAGCACATGTGTTTCAGATCAACATGTGTGTCCGCAGCTCGTACTCACCCTGTCTGTGCTGTGCAGCATGAAACACCTGGAGAGACGAGAACTTGAGGACCGCGTCTAATGTAATGAGGGATTTTAAGTAAACGCATGTTTTCAATGGAAACCTGATTATCTTGCTTATCTTCCCCTCTTTCTTTCTTTCTTTCTTTCTTTCTTTTCTTTTGTTATCGCTCCAGCTGTGTCGTGTCCACACAGAAACGTCAGGTGGTTAAAAAAGAGGTTGTGATATTTTCCTCTTTTGTTTTAATTTCTCCTGCAGCTGAGAGTGGTTCTGCTTAGACTGTGATGCCGTGTGAGCTGCCGGTGGGGGGGGATGGGGGGACGTGCTGGGGCTGGATTAAGACGACAAACCCCTGACGTCAAGACCCCGAGAAACCAGATCGCTACTACACGGCATCATTATCGCAGTGAAGTTTGTGTGACAGAGGAACATCAAACCATTACCTTCACACCACAGCTTACGAGTCTTTGCCCCCCCAACAGCACCCTCCACCCTTAAAGCCCACCAAGTGCACTCATGTTATGAAATAATGCCTGCCTTTCGACAAAGGCTTAGTGAAGGAGTGAGAATGACTCACTTAGCTTACTCTTCTGTAAACAAAGGAGTTCGTGGAATCACTAAGAGCTTTTTGGAATCTAGAGAGCCACAGTGTTTGGGTCTCTCATGTCTTGAGTCTCATCACTGCAGTCTCTTTCTTTGGTTAATGGTTAATTAATGGCTAAAAACAAGATGATTAACATTAACCGTTACAATTTCTCAGGGTATGGCCTCACAGTTTTTTCACCCCTGTGTGAATTCTGACAAACTGACAAATCTGACAGCGATTTTGCTTCGCTTTGGCCAACGATAGAATCTCCAGAAACAGGTGGAGCCAATCACAAACATGTAGACATCTAGTGTCTTTTGTATACAGAGTTGTTAGATGCCATTACTAGACACCCAACGCTCCTAAAAAAAGTACAACAAGCACATTTGTTGATGTGTTTTTCTGTTTGATTGGTTGTAGGTCTGTCCTATTGCGTACAGAGGTTAATTTCGAAGTGGAAGGTGACAAACACCGTTTCCAGACTCATACTCGTATCTCAAATGAGATTGAGATGCAGTATTGGGATATAGCCGGGCTAAGATAATGTAGTTGGGAGCTGATTTATTTATTATTGCATCTGTTTGTTCAACTGGGGGTCAAGCTGGGACCCTGAAGTAATAGAAGAATCTGGTACTTGAAGAAGACAATGGCAAGGAAAACATGGTAGAATCCAGAGTGGTGTATTTTCTTTTGAGTGAACTTGTGGATTAATGGATGGTAGAAAGACACGGAATATTGCTTGTCATGCTAATGTCAACCTATGTTTGTAGTAGAGTCTGAAACATTTCATTCAGTAAATCAATTCCCCGCTAGCTTGTACACTAGGACAAGGACAGTGTAGTCCAAAAAGACGTCAAAAGACATGGAAAACATTTACTGAATGTTGCAATGGTAACTATTTTGTCAATCAATCTTTCAATTAAATAAAAATGTTGACACTGTTCTCAGTTGTAAAAAGTAAGATTGGTGGGTGAGAAATAAGATTTTTTTTAAATCAAATTTAAACGATATCTCTTGCATTTCTTATCCAACACATTGGTGCCTTTAGTAGGACACATGTCAAGTGAACTGTTGAACAGTTTTGTGATTAACAGACAGACGGTACTTGGATTTATAGATAGATGCCAATTAAGCCACTTAAATACCTGCGTTAGATGGAAAGCCAGTTCAACACATTTTCCAAAAATCTGCTTAAACCACTTCTTTGACCTTTTGGCATCAACACTTCACCTCTGTTGACTTTCTCGTCTCCCCTTCCCTCAATCAAGTCTCTGATACATTTGGACTCTGGCATGGAGTCTATTGTTGCCATTCCACTGAGAGCCAGAGAATCTGGGAAGCATTGTAATTTTGGAGGGAGCCGCTGACAGCTGCTGCACTCATTGGGCAGAGTCCAGACTCCTATCTTGTGGTCTGTGAAAGCTCCCCCAAAAGCCCTAACCTAACCCTAATTGCGCTTCAGATGTCGAGCGTTTGTTTTCCCTCTGCTCTCACCCAACATAAACTTGCCCGGCCGTCCTGAAAAGCCCATTTATTGGATCACAAACCCAGCGCCTGCTGTCTACTTCGCCAATTAAGAGAGTAACAGCATGTGACAATGCGTGATACTTGAACATGTGTGCCCATCTGTGCTGGTGTCTTGTGTTACCAGTTTGCCCGCAGGTCTGAGCCAAAGCATCTCCGGGTGTTTACCCAATTACTGGTGTGTAAGTCTGAGTGTTGAGAGACGTAGCAAGTTTGTAGCCACAGGAATTATATTTTTTTATTATTATTACAGTTATTATACAGGGGGAGTGTTTTGCAGCTGATAAAGAAATCTTTTTGCCGGATGATTTTAATCTACATTTAAGACATGTTGGACTTTGGAAGCACCACAATCAAAGTGTGTGTCTTTGAAATCCCAGGCTCAGGCTCAGGCTCAGGCTCAGGCTCGGCCTGGCTTCATTCAAGCTTTCCGCTTCCCATCGGCCTCTGATCTGATCTGGAGAGGAAGTGAAGTTTACTGTGCTGACGGCTGCCGCTCTGAGCGACGCTGCCTGTGCGCGGCTCAGGAAGGGTGACTCCATTGACCTCAATCCATGTCCAATGGGGAACACGCAGACACACACCCACCGCCGGGCTGCACTCACTGCTACCATTGAGAAACCAGGAAAAGGGTGCGTGGTCATGTTTAACTTCACCGAGTCAAACGACGGTCATCCATTGAGAAATTCTGACAGGAGTTATTCTGCGTCTGAAATGAGGGGTGACCGTCAAAGCTCTGCAGCGACTGAGACAACACAGTAAAGAGGCAACGGTCAACGTGGTTGCACATGAAAACACAGCCCGGGAGCAAGTTCTCCTTCCCCTGTTTTTACTCACATGTGACTTATTTTTGCCATAAAAAGAGGTTTTATGGAGAGTTCTGGGAAAGGTTGTTATTTAAAATGAGAGGGTTTGTTTATGTTGTAGGTTAAAGATGACATAGGGGGGAAAATGTGTTTTTTTTTTATCTTGGCAAGCAAGAAAAATAATCTCCTTTTCAGGAAAAGAAATGTGTCTTACTTACCAACTGTGTCTTAATACGACATGACAGCTAACATTAAGCTTTAATTACGAGTGACGAGCATGGACATGGAATCCAAACTGAGGAACAAGATGCTGAAATAAGAAGCATGTGGTGTCTAATTTATGACAAATTTACAAAATTTAGAGTTTGCATTTTGAAGAAAGTGTTTGTGATGAACACAATCTTACATTTTTTTTCATTTCGGTCTGAAGGAGTCTAGATTTACAAGCTAGTTTTAGGAATTATTGCCAAGAAAATTGACTGCATTGGCAGATTTATTTTCTTTAAACAGGAAAAAATAAAGAAAACCAGCTCCTGTGCATAAGATTAGGATGTTTTTTCTTTTAGTGTTTAGTGTCAGTGAGTATGTGAAGTCCACTGTGACTCCCTCATGTGTATGTAATTCATTACAAGCACTGATCTCAAACGCTCACATTTCACTGACCCCCAGGAGCATACCTAATTAGTTCCATCATACGGGGGAATAAGTGCTAACCGCTGCGACGTTTGGCCATGAAATATAGTTTTGTGACAAAAGAAAATTCTTGGAAAAATGATGATGACTGTGTTTGTCTGTGAATGTAATGACCGTTATGACAAGGACTCGTGGACAAGATTTGTTTGCTGCGTCCTTCGTGCAGGGTTAGGCTCTACAGGACCTACGTCCTGTTTGCAGTCGTCTCACTTTACTAGCGCAATGTTGCGGTTGCTTCCATCTGATTTCACATAAAACGAATCACTTCCTGTGTGCAGGGCGGTGATGAGACTGGGCAACACAAGATCTAAAAACAGTTTTAAATTACCTCCAGCATATTTGTACACTGGAGTTCATTAACACTTCTCTTTTAAATACACGTTATTAATATAAATACAGTATAAATCCCCCTCCTTGTAAGTCTTAGACACCAGAGTCTTTTCATACGAGAGCTTTGAGTTGGGCGTGTGCACCTGCGAATGCACGTTGGCCTCTGTAATGACGGTGCATGCTGTTTGAACCCCCAACAAATAAGCTTTTAAAATGATCGTGTTCCAGCTGTTAGCATTTACAGTATCACCACGTTAGGTCTTGCAGGGCAGGAAACATCCACAGACACCTGCAGTGAGTTGGCTCTCAGCCGTGCGGCGACATAAAGGCACAAAAAAAACAACATTTAATACTCTTACTTCACACGGGTTTTCCTTCAAGGATTTGTAGACAATTGAACGAGGAGGAAAAACACTTCAATTTCCTTTTTAATAACCTTACAATAGACACAAATAGCAAATCATGATACATTTAAGTGTAAGGCCACATCTGCACGGAAGAAAATATCCCTGTAAAGACGGCATTGTTTCAGGAAACAGAACCCTCCGAAACGACTCAAAATGCTGTAGTTCATATGCCAGCACTGTAAGTGGCGCTGTCATGTTACACCAGAAAACACATTGTAAACATTAGATACAACAACAGAAATAAAAGAACCGAGCCAGAGCAAAGAAAGGGAAACAACGTTTGTTTACGTTTCGTGTGCCAGCGACTAGCAACAAATCTCGCGACTTTCTGTCATAAACCTATGAAAAGACATACAAGACATACAAAATAGGTTTGTTTTCTCTTCATTTTAGGATTTACAAACACTTTTTTCACCCCTGTGTGTGAAGTCTCTAAAGACAGGAAGTGTTCTAGTCTTTTGAGACTGACTTTAGTGACTTTTCATTGACAGTAGTTGATAAAACTGGGAAACAATCTCCAAACACAAGACAATGAATGACAGCGTAAGAGAAAGAGAGCAGGGAATATGATGTCATCGTTTTCCTAAAGTAACGTATTCTCTGTTACAGAGATGCGAGGCCAGCGTTTTGAGATGTTTTCAAAAAATACCATTTACCATTTAGTGCTAAAACACTGTCTCCGTGTGGACGGAATGCCTTGCAAAAAAAAAAAAAAACGATTTCCATGTGGACGGCCCCTTAATGTTGTGAAATCCTAAACTTGAAAATGTGGTATAATTGTGTTTTGTGCCATAATTCCAAAACTGAAGCTTTTTCTCAGGTTACAGTTGCAGAAACATCTCCACCAAAATTCTTCACCGCGTGCCTTCAGCGGCAAACCAAGCATCCTGCGACCCGTCTGTGGCCCCCCAACCCAGTCTTTGGGAACCACTGCACTAGCCCACTCTTTGATCTTCCACATAAACAGCTAATATACTGCAGCTCATGAAACCATTACCAGTATCCTCCACACGGTGCAGTTTACAGCAGCGACTAAAGAACTTATACGTACGTCTGTAACTCCAATTATAATACGATAAATTCTGCTTGTAATGTGACGTTTGTTGTCTTCCAACGACTTGAACTCCCGTTCTAACCCTAACCACACAAGTTTGTGTCACTAAGGAATCATTTCACACCCTGAAGTCACAACATAACACTCATTTGAACTCATGTCATGGAGGCAGCAGAGGAACAACAACGACTCCCATATGCTGTAATGTAAAAAGATTATTTTCTCTATGGACTCTGGTGCGGGAGAGTGAGAACGTTTAGAAAGTGACACAGACCACAGTCCTCAGCTCCACTGATCATCCTGGTATATAACAGTAGAACAGTTAAGTACCACCTGAGGAAGCTCGCCTACCACTGGTGGCACACGTACCACAGTTTGAGAACCATGGGTTTAGTGGATATAGACAAATTACTTTTTTTTACAAATGGTTTGTAAAGTTACAAAAACGTGTCAATAACATAACTTTATCTCAACTGTGTCATAAAAGCACTTTACTTTACCACTTGAAAGTTATTCAAATTCAAATTCAAGGATTTCAAGGACCTGTGGGATCCTGCCTGCCTGTGTGTCAGATTGTGATCAGATTTGGGCTCGGTGAGTGGGTGAGTGAGTGAGTGAGTTACATCATGACAGCATGACAGCATAAATCATCCTGACATGGACATGGACCACCCTTGTCTCAGCAGCAGCAGCAGCAGCAGTGTATATAAGAGGAGCGGCTTCACTGTAGCGTCAGTCTACCTTTGTCTGTCTCACTCACTCACTCCCTGACCCCGCCCCTCTGTCTCTCTCTGTGAGTGTGTGTGTGAGAGCTGGTGTTCAGTCAGTGAGTGGAGCAGCAGACAGTTCAGTCGGACCGTCGGACAGTCGCAGCAGCAGCAGTTATGCCTGTTGCTGGTCCGGATCTCCACGGAGCGCTCATGTCCCAGCAGAGAACTTCACCGCCCGGAGACCGCAGTCCACTCAAGACCCGAGGATAATACGTCTAATAATACAATTAATAAGAATATTGGAATAATAATAATAATACTGGTGTGAGTAGAGTTGGATGTGGCAGAGGCAGCGCAGGCGGAGAGCCCGCAGTGAGCGGAGAGCAACACAGTTTATTAAGAAGAGGAACCGCAGGCTGAACGTGGACAATCATGCATGTGCTCCTCTGGGCTCTGGGCTTCCTGCTTCTCCCGGATTATTTCATGAATGTCGCCGCATCTACGGGGAGATTACTTTTGAATTCCAGCACAGGTAACAGTCTGCAGTCTGTCCCTGTGTCTCTGTGTCTCTGTCCTTCTGCATGGACTGCCTCTGTCTTTTTTTCTTTGTAGCGCAGAATGAATGAGTTTTCGCTTCAGCTGTGCACGTGATCACAGAGGTGGCACGAGCCACGGTGTTATATCGGTATTAACGGTATTATCGTGCATCGCTTGATGAGTTTTTATGATCGTGAGACAAATTCATGCTTTCTGACTTATTTTTGTGCAAATATGTGTTTTTTTTGTTACACAAGTAAGAGTTTAGACATGAAGACAAACGTTTTAATGTTTTGTGCTCAATGACAGTTTTTTTGTAACTTTCATAACATGGTTTAGACACTTATTTTACATATTGCTCTGATAAACTTATGTTATTGATATGTGTTTGTAATTTTACAAACTATTTTTTTATTTTTTTGGTAGCCTATGGGTTCCGTTAGATTTCAGAAAAGTTATTTTGTTACAAGAGGAGCATAGTTTAGAAATGTACTGAATTTTATGAAACTTTTTTTTACTTATTAGTCTTACCACAAGTTTTCACAACATTACAAACACATTTGTAACAATTACATTTTTATTTTACACCATGTTTTTTTACGACACATGGGACCATAAGGACAATTATGTCGCCCATTGCAATCAAAGGGGCTCACCATTAATTGATCTTGGTGAATTTCTTTTATCGTAATCATGATAATGTTACAGTATCTCTACATTTTTTAAGTAAAGTTTTTTGTATTGATGCTAAACTTTTTGTGAACAGATGTTGTGTTTTTTTGTGATGTAAGTGTAACCCACACTCTGCCGCAGCCACTCCGCCCGCCGATACTCTGCGTTGTGTTTAGGTGTTAATGTTGCCGGCGAGGGGAAGTGTGTCTCCCGAAAGAATCACGGGAGGCAGAGAAGTCGATCGTTAATGGTGACGAGACGTTTATTATTCGTAGCACCACCACAGTAACCACGACAGCCTGTAGAATTAACAGCGTACATTGAACACAACATGGCATCTCCTGCGTAACGCACGTCAATTCTACGGGCAGTGGGAATAGACAAATAAGATTAAAAAAAAAAAGAAATAATTAAATATTTTGTACTCTATAGTACTCTAATAACAGTGCACAACAGCGCAACACATACACCATGTTATATAAGTAACAATATTTTGTAATGTTTTTGGTAACACAGCTGTAGTTTTTTTTTTGCAATGCTAGTTCATCTCGTTTCCTTCGTACTTTGTCAGATCAACCATTGGATAAAAAACTAAATTTTAGAGTGACATTGTGTGATGCTGAGTGAATAATTGGCCGATGGCAAATTCATCATTCTACCTCCGCACAGCTTCATTTTTCCTCACCGTGCCTTTATTTCCCCAGTAAAAGAGGAAGTTGGCTCGTATGAGATTGTAACGCCGGTGCGAGTGGACGAAGCCGGGGACACGTTTCCACCCAGCGTCCACTTCCGAAGGAAAAGACGGAGTCTGGACGAGAGCGACGCCGCGGATCACTGGACGTCTCCAAATATCCACTACAGGATTTCTGCTTTTGGACAGAACTTTCACCTCAACCTCACGCTGGACTCGGGATTTATCGCACCTTCATACACTGTGACAATACTCGGACTACCACCAGGGGGCAACCTAACGGATTATTCTATGGATGTTGGGATGAACGAGGACGAGGAGGAGGAGGAGGAGGACACAGAGTTAAGACACTGCTTCTATAAAGGACACGTAAATGCACAGGAAGAACATGCCGCTGTCATCAGTTTGTGCTCGGGACTGGTGAGTGTTTGTCTGTTTGTTTGTTTGTTTTGTTTCAAACGCAGAGTTTGATTCGCTGGTCACATGATGATCAGCTGGTCACATGACCACTTTACCAACTTTAACACTGATGCTGATTGTTTTAATCTAGAGGAGAAATTCTGCTAATAACGCTTTAAAATAAGGTAAACTAAGGAAATATTAACTCATCTGTTAATTATTATTAACTCATGATTAAGTAATGACTAGACAAGTGAATAATAATAACTTTAACTAATCATTCGATAAATAACTTGATCAACTTATCACTAAGGAATGATCAGCCATAATGAATTAGTTATTAATAAATGATTAACTAACAATTAGTATACCATTAAGTAATGACTGATTCTAATTACCTAATTAACTAACCATTTGTTAATGAATGACTATTGATTAGTATTAATAAATGTGTAAATAACATTAGTTTTTCATTAGGTAATGTTTAACCATTGATCAGTTAGTTATTAATAAATGCGTAACTAAGCACCAGTTTATCATTAAATAATGGTTAATTAACCTTGACTTATCATTAGATAACCATTTACTAATGACTGGTTAAGGACGAGGTAATCATTAACTTGTGCGTTTTTGCGTTTATTGTTTACATTGTGAGCTCTTTTTTTTGTCCTCAAATAACTTTGATTTCCCACTAACCAACCCACAAATTGTTTGATATATACAGTATATATACATGTATATGGTATACGGTATACACATACTCATATATGTATTGACATGCATTACTTCCACGAAATATAACATAAAATACAATCACTGACCAAATAAGGACTAGGCTGAAACCCTGAAAAGTCCAATCTCAGAATATTTGATGACGTAGAAACTTCAATCTTCACTACCTTTATATTTGTCACATGCAGCGGTTGAGCTGCTTAAACACTCTGAACTCTCGTCTACGTCTTTTACGTAGCGCGTGCGGCAGAACTGACGTCATCGTGGATCAGAGTGAAGCTCTGCTGTTTTCACAGTGGAACCAGAGTGCACCGAGTTTACTCATGGAAATCACACTGATGTGACAGTTCATTACCAAAATGACAAAAACAAATGAAAATGCTTTAAAGCGTTTGCTTCGGGGAGCTGAGGCTGACGTTTATGTGCACATTTATCACCACACACACACACACACACACACACACAGTAAAAGTGCTCATGCCTCAGTTAGAGTTGTTCATCCAACTCTTTGCCTCAGTAATAAGAACTGTTTCTTTTTCAAGGCAAAACAAAAGCACTTGATTTATGATGTTTTACAGAAACATTTTAAAGCAACAGAATCTAATAATTGTGCTTGTAAAGATTGTGAAGTGTTAAAAGAGGTAAAAGTGAAAGTTTAATTACTACAGAAGAGTATTAGGGCCACATGTAAAAAATGTTTTGAAAGAAAGTAATGAAAAATCACATTAAAGTCAGAATTCTGAGAAAAATGTCAGATTTAAAATTTGATTTGATTTGATTTGATTTTATTTGAAAGGGACCATGTGCAATTAAAAACATAAATGTCACCATTTGATGCATTACACCAGAGTTAGCCTTGGGCTAATTTACATCTGCAGTCCCTACCTAAAGATAAATACAACACAGGTAAAACATCAAATATCACTCAGCAGGTAATCATGTAGTCATGTAGAAGGACAAAATAAATACAGCACAGTTAAAACATTACGCATTATCAGAGATTAAAGTCAGAATTCTGAGATAAAAGTCAGAATCCTGAGCAAGAAATCAGATTAAAGTCAGAATTCTGAGAAAAAAAGTCAGATGTAAATCAGATCTCAGAATTCTGACTTTAATCTCAGAATTACGATTTTAATCTCAGAATCTTGATTTTTTTCCCCCTCAGAATTACGGCTTTAATATCAGAAATCATGCTTTTTTATTAATTTTTTCTTTCAAAGTACTAAATACTCTTCCATAAATTACATTTAGAGGAAAAAAAGAATAATACATTTGAAATTAAACCTTATTAAGGCCCTTTAAGAAATAAATAGTCTAGAAATGCATCAGATTGTGATGAACTAATTCTCACATCATCCAGCAGAGGGAGCTGTTAGTGGAGCTCGGCTTTAGATCCACTTTGAATGCCCTCTTAGCCCGACTGTCTTCCTGTGTGGACAATAAAACACAAAGCATCTGAAGAGCAAGCAAATCAGCTGACTCACTCACCTCTTAGCTTAGCTGTTAGCTCCACCAAAGTGAGGAAACAGGAAGTATCGCAGACAGGAAGCGCTAGAAATGATTTAGCTGAAGATGAGGTGACTTATGGTGTGTTCCTGTCGTAGTCGAAAGTTTCAACTTGAGATCAGATTTCTAACTCGGAATGTTGGAGCGACTTCACAAAATGGCCACCACTTGCTGCGACTCACGTCAACAGTAAAACACTTGTCTTATTTTTCTACTACGCGTATTATTGTTATATCCATGAACATGTTGCTATCGTTGCTATCGAACATTGTTAACGAGTGGTTTTGCCTGAAATATGTTTGTCACTCACAGTTAGCTTCTACTTCAGTTAGCGGTAGCTACATCAGCTGGTTTAATCCACTCTTGTGCTGTTTTATGTTGAACATGTTGAAGTTTGAACTTTTCCTCCCAGGTTTAAACAGTGTTTAAATAAAAAAGTGTTAGTCTGACTTATATGTTAATATGAGGGATTTTAAATGTAACTTGTGTCAGATATAACACAGTGAGCCAAACTCAGCCATGATGATTGTACACGTGTGTTCTCACATATGCTCGATTTTGACTTATACATTTTAATCTTGAACATCAGGGACCTTCCTTTTTTTTTAACTATTCTCACTGAATACGCTGTGTGAAATCCAAACCATGAAGCTTTTACAGGCTCGGTGTTTTACCTGATAGACATCACAGGTCCTGGTTCTTACATGCATACAAATTCACCCATTTCACCTCTATTTTTGTAAAGGTGTCGGCGTTGCTTATTTTCTCTAATGAGTTGTACATGAGCCACATTCCACCGTGGCTTGTTCTTGTTTTTTTTTTTTTTTCTGATGTAAAACATACATTTTTCTTGGATTGGGAACATTATACATTCCCCCCGGGCCCCGGGCCCCGGCCTCTGTAGTTCTCTATGTGGTTGTTTATGTTAAGTCCTAAAAAGTATTTACAGAAAATGGATGGATGAATGAATGAAGACTAATAATAAGTGCTTTGTGGTTTCTTCTTTTTCTTTTTTTCCACCCCCTTGCTCTGCAGCTTGGCACTTTCAGGTCTCCAGAGGGGGAGTTTTTTGTGGAGCCCCTGCAAACTTATCAAGGAGAACACTATGAAGAGGAACACACAAAACCTCATGTTGTTTACAAGAAGAGTGCACCCAAGAAACAAACCCCCGAGGAGGAGATCTCTGCTTGTGACACTTCAGGTATGGATTATTATAACATCATGTATACACGTACAGTATATACACTCTCTGCTTACATTATTTGGTGTTATGTGTAGAGCGGGTCGATCTATAGTGGATTTAGAAAGGCAGAAATGATTATTTAGCAGATATTTCCTTAATGCCCCCATTCCCAAAGGACAAAAAACATCAGAAATTAAAAAATGGATGCTTGTCTAACACTAATACATTGTCGTTAGTGTTAGACAAGCATCTTTTTCCACAAGGTGGCAGCAGTAGCAAGCATTTCTCCAGTGCAGTGATTCCCAAAGACTGGGTCAGGAACCACACATGGGTCACGGGAGAGTTTTATTGGGTCCCTTAAGAAATAAGCAGAATTTCCCCAAACCTTTAGTTATGTTTTATATGTGTATACGTTTTAAATAATTAACCAAACATTTCTTACAAAATGATATCCAGTGTTATAGATATGTCTGTAAATAAGTCGCTACATTAATTGGCAACAATTGGTTTAGTGGGCTGCTTGTGTGTTTGTGGAAGTTATGACGTTTCTGAGGGTCATTGAATGCACCTCATAGCTGCTCCTTTAAGCTCAACACACTGTGGACCCTGCATTGCTGTCACTAGCTCTCATTGGTGCGTTTTCTTGGATTAGGAATTTGCCTGAGACTGTTGTTTTGGTTTACACACATTTTGATGAGCAAATATAGCCAATGACCCCTAACGCGTGCTATAGTCAGGCATCAAAGCCAATGGTTGTTAGTGACTGGTTGTAAAATATTCATCCATCCTCCCCGCTATTCAATTTGAACCAATTACTAGGTTAAAAGAATAGAAGGTCGTCGTCTGATATGTACCTAATAAAGTGGCGGATTCGGTCTTCTGCTGCTGTAACTCATCTGCTTCTGTGTTTGATGGCTATTTAAGTTACTTTTGCCATTTCAAACCAGTCTGGTCATTCTCCACTGACGGGCAACATAGAGAATATTCACATTTAGGAAGTAAGAAATTAGGAGAACGTGTGTTTGTTTGATAAAAAAACCTCAAACAGATTAGTCTGTTTTCAAAATGATTGGCAGCGTTTGTGTGATAATCCCAGTCTTTCAGCACATTTGGAATTCCCCAGACCTGCTTCTCTTACACCAACAACCATCCTGCGTCCAAATGCCGAGGATCCCAAATGGTTTGAGTTGCTGCAACGTGATTGGCTGGCGAGCAGTTTCACAGGTGTACCTAATAAAGTGGCTGCTGATTTTAGAACACAAACAGACTGTACTGAGAGTTTATATTACAGGGTAAAGACGTCATATTTGTGAGTGTCAGTGGAGTGTTGTCATGCGCTGAGTTGTGCGTCTGTTGTGTGCTTGTGCCTCTTGAAGTGACCCTTTAAATGAGTTCCCACAGACGTAGGCAGACGTCATCGTTGCATCACTCCAGAGTCTCCGCTATCAGTTTGAACAGGAACAGATTATGTAATAGCAGCTGGGCTTATTGAGCTATTAAAGTAATTGTGTCCTGCTACTGTACAGAACAGTTTGTAGCTTATCTGGTGCTTTTGCACGGGTCAGGGTTCTGAGGATTCTGAGGGGAAAATAAGGAGTTATTTACCGTAAATCATAGAAACATTTGGACAAAAAACTCAATTATGTTTATTGAATAGTAAAATATCATTAACCATGAAAAAAAATATATAATATAGTTTTTTTGATAAGTTTATGAGTTGATTGTTGCATAAAATGTTAGAAAATGATCAAAAAGAATAATGAATGTATGTAATGTAAATATAAGGAATGATCATGAAAAGTGACAAACGATTAAGTTAAAGAAACCAAATCGATTTGTGGTTTTAAATGTTTTTATTGGCCTAAAACAAAAAACAATAAAAATAACTGGAATATGAAAAGGCAAAACAGGTATATCAACAGAAACTGAATCTGTCTTAGATTAGCTTAGATTAGACGGTCGTTTTCCGAACTCTCGCGCAGGGAAAGAAACAACAAAAAAACCTCATCCTGGACGCTGTTCGGCCTCGTATCGTCACATCTGAGTTTACGGGCTGAACTTCCTGTTGACTCTTCCTCTGCCTTCAGCGATAAGGACGTTTAAGGCAGACCCACAGCCGTGAACGTGACAGCGTAAATTTGAAACTGTTAAATAGTTTTTAGAGCATCGCTGGTGGTCCTCACAATGCTTTCTACAGTTCTTGAAATTAAAAAAAAAAGAAAGAAAAGGGAAAAAAGAGTGGCGTTAAGCATTTTAGGATTAAAATCAGACTTAATTTCCTTCAGTGTCGAGGAGTTCTGCTGCCCAGTTGTTGCACTGCCTTCTTTTGGTATGTTTGCTCCATTTGTTTTATTTTTGTGGCTAAGCGCCAGGTTTACCTAGTCTGAACTCTTTGCCCCCTTTTCTTCTCAATGAGGAGGGGAAAAAAAGAAAGAGAGAGAGAGAGAGAGAGAGAGAAGGGAGGGAGGGGGAAAATAAAAAGCCTCTGTGTTCATTTGTCAACCCTCTCTTTGAGCAACAATAAACAAAAGATAAAAGGAGGCAACAGCGTTATATTAACAGAACTGGCTGGAAGACAAGTCACTTCATGCATCCTCCCGTCTTTTTGAAGACATAAACCACATGATTAGTTTGCCTGTAAACACTTCCTCGCGACAATCACAGGATCGTATCGCGTTTGTGAACGTATTCCCCGTCAGCCGTGCATTGTTGTATATTTACACGTACTCCCGTCCCTCTGACGTCTCTGTCTCTCTGTGTCTCTGTGTCTCTGTCTCTCTGTTGCTGCAGGACACAAACACAGACAGAAGAGGCACACGCTGAAGAGAAGGCCCGCAGCCGCCGTGACCACCAGGTCCACTGCTGCCCCTGTGGTCAGTGCCGGTATGTTCGGCGACGTGGAGTCGCTGAGTTCCCGTCTGGCCAGCGGTGATTTACTGGGATCACAGAGCAGTGGTGGCGGCGGCGGCGGCGGCGGCAGCGGCGGCAGTGGCGGCGATGCCAGCGCTCGACCTTCAAACGGCAGCAGTGGCGACTCGGGACCTCACAGGAGATCAAAACGCTTCCTCTCCTACCCACGCTTTGTGGAGGTCATGCTGGTGGCCGACAACAAAATGGTGGAGCATCACGGAGGCAACCTGCAGCACTACATCCTCACACTGATGTCCATAGTAAGTTCTGCTCTTTTATCCATTACTTTCAATGGAAAGTAGCTGAAGAAAACAGGTGTCGCCAGCTGTCGTCACTAGGTGTCGCCGGAACTCTCCCCCGCTAGGGTTGCCAATATCTGGGAACTATCAGAAATCGGAAAATAGCGGGAAAAAATGCAGACGCCCACGTTGGGCGAGTACAGTTTTTGGGGCGATGGTAGTTCAATTGTAGAGTCTTTCAACATAAAGGTTGTGGGTTTGTTTCCCAGGTCTGCTAGTCTACATACCTTGGGCAAAAAACTGAAGTCCTTACTCCTGACGACTGTGCCGGCAGCGTGTGAATGGGTTTAGTGGATGAGTGATGGAGGAATGTGTTGCACATGCGCTGTATGACAGGATGAGTGTAGTGTTAGTCCAGTTGTCCCTCGGCTAACTACTAAAGAAGATTATGACCTGGCTGACTGAGAACCTGCACCATATCTTTCAAAATTGGAAGGTTCTGTTCTAGCGTAATCTTTGGCTAAAACCTCTAGAGTTGATGCAAATATCTATGACAAAAAACAACAATCTAAGACAACTTTTCCAGTAAATGCTCATTAATTCCCCTAATCCCCATGGAAAGTTTGCGGAAAGTTTCCCTTTTTGATTGTCGTGGGTTGAGCCCCACACTGGGCGACTACAGTTTTTGGGGTGATGGTAGAGGGAGTAGTCTTCCAACTTAAAGTTTTGGGTCTGATTCCCATGTCTGCTAGTCTATGACAGGGTGAGTGTATGAGTGAATCGCTGAATATTTAAGCATCCAGGAAACAAAGTCCTCGTTAGTATAGTGGACAGTATCTCCGCCTGTCACGCGGAAGACCGGGGTTCGATTCCCCGACGGGGAGTGCAGTGTTATTCTGCATAACAAAGAACAGTAAGGTAGTACACAGTTGTCTGACGTTGTACTAAATTAGACAGAAATTCAGCCAACACTGACCTCACCTGTTAGCTAAACACTTGGCTTACTTGAAGCATTTACGCACTTCTAGCTCTTGTTTGTACCCAAACGTTGAAATGCACTTATTGTAAGTAATGCTAAATGTAATAATGGTAATATTATAATGTACTGTAATAAAACTGGAATTTTTCAAATTGAATGTTGGGAACTTGAGAGAGAGTTTCTTGAAATTTTCTATTGATTTTTTTGGAAAATGTAGCCTGGCTCATCTCGGTTAGTAGAGCATTGGACTCTTTATCTCAGGGTCGTGGGTTCGAGCCCCACGCTGGACGCGTAGACCTTTTGGGGTGATGGTTGAGTGAGTCATCTTTCAACTTAAAGGTTGTGGGGTTGATTCCCAGGTCTGCTAGTTTACGTACCTTGGGCAGCGTGTGAATGGGTTTAGAAAATGAGTGATAATGTTGTCGTTTACTACGATTTCAGGGACGAGATTCCAGGGATTTGGGATCTCACAGAAACTCTCATGATTCAAGAATATAAACAGACATGGAGGTGAAATGCCGGCATCGTCAGTTGTGCGTGCGATGTTTGATGAAATCATGGCTGAGGACACAGAATCAACTTGGCATGTACAAGTTACAATTCTAAACTGAAGTACAGTCAACTCGGTACGGGTTTGGTATTAAACATGCTATGATTTGAAATCAGGAAGACTCTGATGCGTCCGTTAACTCCAGCACTACAGTCTCATCAGCCTGAAACACCCACGATGACAGGACTTTAGCCTGAGTTTGAGTCTTCTGAGCGATCCTGCGAGTCCTCCAGCTGAAAGTATTGAAACAATATTTGCGGTTCTGCTCGCTCTTTTAATCAACATGTATCTCTTAATTAGCGTGTAATTAAATCTGAGACGTTTCCATGACATCAGCTCCAGTAAACACAGTTACAAACGTCCATCTGCGACTGATTAAAAAAAAAAAAAAAGAAATGACCTGTATAAATAAGAATCATTGATTTTTCCTGATTGCTCAGAGATTGAGACGCATGTAAGAGTCCAGGTTGTTGGCGTCTGAGTGTTTTGTCTGCGCCGGTGTCCCTGCACATACATAATGTATGTACCTGTTCTGCACGGCGGCTCGCGTTGTAATTTAGCTATGCAGCCTCTCGGAGGGGAAAGGGGTCACCCTAGGGCAGAGGTAAACACCACTTTCAAACGGTCAGAGGAGGGGGAGAGACAAGAGAGGGCAGCTGGAGGGAGAGCCTGTCTGACAGCATGATGAATGTTTAAAACAAAAAAATAAGCTCAGGTATGTCACATAGACCACATACTCGCCGCCACTTCAAATAAAGGCTTTCCTCAGCCTTCTGGGGCAAACAGTCCTCAGAGGGGAGGCCGAGGTGACCTATATTCTGCTCCTGGCAGAGGCTGCCTTCTCCGCAGGGACCTGGGGGCCGTTATCAGCTTCACTCTCTCCAATCAAGCACATTTTTCCCAGCACTCGCTTTAAAACTGCAGGGAAGTCATTCATGATTAGAAAAAAAAAAAACCACACACATCCTGTGTGTCATATTTCATCTGGATTAAGTTCTTCTTATGTGTGTGTGTGTGTGTGTTACATCATAAAAGTAGCATTATGTTCAAGTCTCACCCAAGGGTTCGGGAAAAACAAGTTTTTACGTGAAGGAAACTCATGTTGAACTTTGATCACCGACTCTGCACGGGGTTCCCACGGGTCCTTGAAATCCTTGAAAGTTTGTGGATTTGAAACATTTTGAAAATCACCCTAAATAGACATGGGTCAACGAAAGTGCTTGACTTGTGCAGGAAAGAAGCGAAGTTGATATTATATATATATATATATATTAGGGATGCACCGATATGACTATTTCCACCGATACCGATATCCGATATTAATATTGCTGCTATGGCCGATAACCGATATTTACCGATATCGATATATGTTTTTAAAAAAAAGTTTCTGAGATGATAAAAGTTTGTACAGAATGAAAATCATGCAAGCTGAATTTTTGAATGTCTTTCTTTATTTTCAAAACATGTTTTACCTCCAAATAACAAGGTCACATAAGACACAAGTAACCAACTACAAGTAAAGGTTTTTAGAAACCTTTACCACTTGTAGCAAGTGTGTAACTAAATTAAAGTACAGTTTAACTCCCTCAACTCACTAAACTCCTGTGAGAAAGTTTGGATCATAAATTACAAACATGAACATAAATAAAAATAATACCCTGCCAAAGTTACTGTAACCGAGATAAGGGCGTCTATACTGGGTACGTAAATAAAGTCAACAACCCTTCCTCCCGGCAACAACAACCGCGCCACTTCCCTTCACAATAAAACTACACAACAGATATGAGAAACAATACCTGACAAGCTCTACTAAGAGCTGCCATAATTAAAAAAAACATGTTAAAATACTTTATCAAACTTGCCAGTATTCATGGCAACCAGATATTTATTCAATTGCAAAACATCGGAAAAGTAGCGCCGACTTGGCAGGTTGTTGCGGGGTTCAATATGCGCTATCAGCCGTCGGAACCCTCGGCTGGTCGTCAAGAGCAATCATTTCCATTACCTTGATCGTTATTGCCCTGGCCACTGTCTTCCTTTGGTCGAGTCCCAGCTGCGCTGCTTTCTTTTTGTCTGCTGCCTAATGTTACTAGCGTTAGCTTCCTGCCGTTGTTTGTGTACTTCTGGGTGGCGGTTTTTCAAATGACATGATCAAATTTGTGGTATTGAATGACTTGACGCGGAACCCTCCTCGCATTACCTCGACTTTGCAAGTGTTGCATAATGCTTTTCGCGTATCTTCTATTGACACCCTGAAAAATCGCCCACACCGCTGACATTCTCTCTCCTCCACACACACACACACACACACACACACCTTGTGCTGCGCTTGCACCACTGACGCTGTCCCCTTCCCGACACACATACACAAACAGCAATTAGACGGGTATAAACATCGGTTGTTAAAATCGGCGCAGTTTTACTCATTGCACCGATGCCGATATGTTAAAAAATGACGAACATCGGCCGATACCAATATTAATGCCGATATATCGTGCATCCCTAATATATATATAAGTACAAAATAAAACAGGAAGAAACACCAGACAAGACACAACGAAGGACAGAATCTACAAAGTAAAACGACCTTGACAGATGTAGAACAAATAAATCCAAAATCAAACTGTAGAGCTTCAAACGTCCAAACGTAAACATTGACGTATAACCAAAAATGACCATAAATGACATTGACTGCATGTTTCTTTTATCCAGGTCTCTTCCATCTACAAGGACCCCAGCATTGGAAACCTGATTAACATTGTGATCGTGAAGTTAGTCATAATAAACGACGAGCTGGTAAGAGAACGAGAAACTTATCACTCACAATGACTCCTCTTATGACTTTGTGTCCCAAGTGTGTGTGTTTCTCTTTTCATCTTTCATTTGTTTGTTTTAGGACGGTCCAGCCATTTCATTTAATGCACAGACCACTTTAAAGAACTTCTGCATTTGGCAGCAGAGTCAGAACACTGTGGACGACAACCACCACTCCCACCACGACACGGCCATCCTCATCACCAGGTACCAGATTCATTCAGAAATATTGTATTTTATTGTTTAAAAATACGCTTGTTCTTTGCTCCGTGGTTTGTCAGATTATAAACGTTAGATATTTACAAATTTTGTTTTTTAATTTTTTTTTTATTATTTATTATTTTTTACAATTATTATTATTTTGTCGGATGTCGACGTGGAATACGGGGAACGAATTCCAGACGGACAGCGACTACAAGCCCATGACGATTTCCGTTCCATTGAGCTGTCGCTCCAAAACTCAGTAGCCAATCAGCAGGCAGCTTCTTAAGGCCCACCCACAAACAAACAAAGAACAAGTGAGGGAGTACAAAGAACAAGTGTATTTTCAAACGATAAAATACAACATTTTTGACCATCTGCCTAGACAGGTTGGGGTGAAAGGGAAAGTGGGGGACAGAGAGGTGGGGGACAGAAAGGACAAGAGAGAGATGAGGTAGAGACGGACCCTGACCCGTATAAACACAGTTGCGCTCACAATCCAATCCATGCAGACATTTAATGTACCCAAATATTGCGGTTTGCGCCCTAAAACCGAACCGTGGCTCGCGTATTGAACGTACCGTACAGTACAGTACTTCATTTAAAACTATTTTATTTGTAGAAATTCTTGTTTTTTGAACTGGGTTGGCTCATCTTTAATGATCTGTGTTTTCATCACAGACAGGACATCTGCAGAGCGCGAGACAAATGTGACACCTTAGGTAAGTGGATTTATTTTTCATTAAAGTGATAATAAGTGATAATTCTGTAGAAAACAGCGTTGATGTTATTGAGGGAAAAAACTTGAGGGAGTGTTTTTTTTGGTTTCAG
Source organism: Solea solea (assembly GCF_958295425.1). Lineage (NCBI taxonomy): Eukaryota > Metazoa > Chordata > Actinopteri > Pleuronectiformes > Soleidae > Solea > Solea solea. The sequence continues at coordinate 296,525 of NC_081139.1, forward strand.
GTCTTGCAGAGTTGGGCACAGTGTGTGATCCGTACAGAAGCTGCAGCATCAGCGAGGACAACGGACTCAGCACCGCGTTCACCATCGCCCATGAACTCGGTCATGTGTAAGTGTTTCCACGGACTCGGCAACACTTTCACTACAGTAAAGATCAAAGAATCTTTCATATTTGGAGGAAAAAAGACTTCATATTATTGTTAGCACACGTTTGACCACACGTCTCTCCTATCATTCCTTTGGAGACTTCCCAAAATACATCTAAAACCACTTGTTGTTGACCGTTGACCTTGTCAGGAACCAGCTTGAAACGCTTAACAAAAGGCCGACTTAATAAAATCTTCTTTATTTCATCATTTGTTTGCTTTTTTTCTGTCTGGAAACTTACATTTGTAAAGTGTTCAGTTGCTGCACCAAAGTCCATTGAGAAAATCAGCGATTTTAGCTCACTGCGTCACAGGAGCTGCTGGTCTACTGTTGCCTTGTTTGGTCAGTTAATGTCATTGAGGTCATTTAAAATAAAGGATGACAAAATAACACAGTAGAAGTGAATAATGGAGGCAGGAGTGGATCAAAAAATCCTGTGTGCTGTGGTGTGGTGTAAAATCGCTGATTTTCTCTATGGGCTTTGGTGTGGGAGAGTTTGCACTTTACAAATCGATATATACTTCATTTTTTCAGACGTTAAGGGCTGTATAATGTTTAGATAAAGGCGCAATATTCTAATGCTATTGTGGGTATAGATTTAAAGTGATTTAAAGTGGCTAAAGTCTGTGCACTGGTGTCTCTGGTATCTCTTAAAACCTGAAGCATGTTTTCTTTTTGTTTGCTTTCCCTGCTAGGTTCAACATGCCTCATGACGACAGTAACAAGTGTAGGGAGGACGGAGTTAAGATTCAGCAACACGTGATGGCTCCCACGCTCAACTACAACACAAACCCTTGGATGTGGTCCAAGTGTAGCAGGAAGTACATCACAGAGTTCCTCGAGTATGTCACAGTCTCCTCGTCCTCCTCCTCCTCCTCTTCTTCTTTCCACTGTTGTTGTTGTAAACACGCACGGTGAAGACATAACGTAGAGGATTATTATCCGTTGTTTTCAGTCAGAATTTTGACTTTAATCTCAGAATTGTGAGAACAAAAAAACAAAAAAAAACACTTTTTCTCACAATTCTGAGATTAAATGTGCCTTTTTTTTGAGAAAATAAGACTTTAATCTTAAAGATATTTTCCACATTAAGGCCCTAAGTCTCCTACTTAATCAGCACAGTGAACATGACATGGTATCACACAGACACAAACACACAGAGTGGAGGTCATGCTATCTGTCTTTAAATGTAAATAAACCTTCTCGGGGCTTCATCCACACAACGATGTTTCATTACAGTTGTTGTGGATGTATTTTCTGTGACACAGGCTACAAGCTGAAACTATTAGTCAGTGTTTAAATGCAGTTTTTCCTTCACATAGTGAAATTATAGCTGATAAGAAACAGTCAGGAAGTCAATGTGAATCATTTTTTTCAATCCAGACTAAAACACAGCCGTGGAGTTTTCAGACAAACTCTGAACCAGAAGTTATTTTAAACTTAGTAATGTGGACTGCGGGTGAAACCTGAGCTGAATTAGTGTTTCTTCTTTTGTTTTTTAAAATGAAAACAGAGTCGTGTGGATGTAGCCTGATGGCTTGTACTCAGGAAAATGAGTTTATGTGGATGAAGCCTAAGTCTGTTTTCTCTCAGAAGTTCATTTATCAATGAAGAAAACGCAGGAAACGACGTCTCATTCCTTTATCACCCGAGCGTACGCAACCTCGTCTTCGACGCACACACACACACACACACACACACAGAAAACACTTGTATCACTGTGACCATAAACAGACACAGAGAAACACAGAGAAACACAGAGAGCAGTGTGCGTACAGTAGATATGTGGAGACAAATCACCTCTCCGGCTCAACTGAGTGTGTTTTTTTTCTGTCTGTGTCTCTTCTGTTTTCTCCTCTCCCCTCCCCTTTTTTTATTTAAGTGGTTTTGATTTTGATTTCTTAATAGCACAGGATATGGCGAGTGCTTGCTCGACGAGCCCGTCTCTAGGCCGTACAGTCTCCCGCAGCAGCTGCCCGGACGGATATACAGTGTCAATAAACAGTGTGAATTGATATTTGGGCCGGGGACGCAGGTGTGCCCTTATATGGTGAGTGCAGTCGTTTCGTGCTAAGATCAACTGCCGTGTTGCTCGTGTGGGTCTGTGAGGGAGGGGCGGGGTCTGTGAGGGAGGGGCGGGGTCTGTGAGGGAGGGGCGGGGTCTGTGGTCTTATGTGCCTGCAGCTACATTTAAAGGTCCAGTCTGACATTTATTAGCAGAACCTTTAATATTAATATTAATATTAATATTAAGAAGCAAATAAAATATGGATTTAATCATTCAAAAATACTGTATTTTATTGTTTGAAAATACACTTGATCTTAGCGCTCCCTGATTTGTTCTTTGCACTCGATTCGTTCCCCAAGTTTTCCCCGTCGACATCCGACAAAATAATTGTACAGATTATGTACAGATTATTATTGTACAGATTATGACCGTTATTATCAGATTATGTACGTTAGAATTTTACAATTATTTTGTCGGGTGTGGATTAACGGTAACAGTAGCAGTGTTTGTTTGGTGGCAGCCATCTTGGAATCCTGAGCTCAGGATTTGTGAGGTTGTTCAGGGGGCGTTGACAAAAGCATGAAAAAAGAATCCCGATGTGTTACGATATTGCGTATTACGTTAAATTTAAATTGCAGGGGGAAAGTGTCTGACTCTACATAAACGGATGCTTTTTTACAGTTTTTGTGACATCATCAGTGGGTTAGATTCTTACCAAACTTGAATGGGAACAACAAAATTGAGTTTGATGTGTCTAAAAACTAACAGAAGGTCAAACGTACGCCGATGAAAATCAAAGGTAAGGAGGAAAAAAACCGGAGGTGACACATGTGTGGTGGTGTTTTTGCAGTTACCATGACAGCCCTCACTTAACAATATTGGATGGAAATTGGAAACACGAGTAAATGTCCATTTTCTTTCACGTAGATTTGTGAACATCTGCTTAAAATATTGTTATATAAGCCTGGTCACGTAGGACTTCACGTCACGTCATATTTTGATAAGGTGTGATATATTGATTGTCTGCCAATTTGAGTCTATGATTCTGATTTTTATTTTTTTTTATTTTTTATCTGGAATTTCAGAGTTAACACTGTGTGTGTGTGTGTGTGTGTGTGTGTGTGTGTGTGTTTGTTGTAGACTCAGTGTCGCAGACTGTGGTGCACCAGTCCAGAAGGCGCCCAGCAGGGATGCAGGACCCAACACATGCCGTGGGCAGACGGCACAGACTGCGCTCCTGGAAGGGTGAGTGTCGCGTGGAAATGCTCAAGATGCTAAAACACAAGTGTTTCAGGAAAAGCAGATTTTTCTGTTTTTTTCTTTGGTTCTGGGAGAGTAGTAGGCATTTTACGACCTCAATTTTCCAGCCATAAAAAGCTCTTTAATGGTGAGATAAAGTGGTAAAAAATATTGGTAAGATATCACAGACTTTAGTGCCTCATTCTCCCATTAAAGGGAACTTTAAAGGATTTTTCCACCCTGGGTTGATATGTTTGTAAGTGAATAGCACTTACTGTAACTTTAAACGTTGGTCCAGCACATCGGTCTGGACCGGCAGCCGGGAAATTGCGACAGAGCCGTTAACGATGTTCGTATTTCCACTAAAAGTCTTTGTTCTCTAAATATGAGGATTAGGAAAATATGGTGATAAAAACAAAGTATACATATTAAAATGATTGATTTGGTGATATATCGTCATCCTTTCTTACGACATATGAACGCGCTCTAAAGTAGTTTCACTCGCCGGGCGTCACTACTTCATGTCTCCTCATGGTGGCGCTGCTCAAATGAATGAGGTTTAAACTTGTGGTAAACTAGTGACCTGACCTGAAGAAGAGGGATAACGGTGGAGAAAAGCTACTTTAAGAGACGCTCCATCCACTTTATGACCTTTGACCTCTATGTTGTGAATAAACAGAGAAAATCCCGCACTTTTCACGTTGATGTTTTTTAGTTTTCTTCACTTTGACAGATATCGCGACGTATCGCTGTACAGAATCGATGTAGTGCGATATTATTGGCATCGTGAATAAAGTGTCGAATATAACAAGATAAACAAACCAAATCAAAAGTACTCCATATGAGCAGATTATGGATAGAATAATTGAATATAGACGGTCCAGATTACTGATTACTTTGTAGTGAATGTTTTTGTTTACTACGTTAAAACATACAGTTTACACAGAGGCTAGAAGAATTATATTATGTCCTTTCAACTACATCAATGTTTAAAATCCGTCACAGTTTTTTCGTTTTTATGAACAAAAAGAGAAAAGAAAAACGCATCTATTTCTGCACAATTATTGCTACTTTAAAAATGAATCATCACTTTGACTCAACAACACGTAAGAAGCCTGATATGTGACCTATAAACACACACACCCCCAGGATGTCCATATAAGGAGTTGTGTATTATTGCCACGGCAAATGACCATGGGTGCACCTGTGAGGGTTAAGAATTCATTCACTCACAGGGTTGAAAAATCCTGTTTTTTTAGCTCTAGGACTAATAAAAGAGAATTGTGTCGGCTTCTTAACACTTCACAGGACACACGTCACATTTTATGCATTAAAATCACAGTGCGATACACAAATGTTTCTCGTCGTGTGATCTGACCGTCGTCCTTCGCTCTGTTTTTGACTCAGGCCTTTTTTTTATTGGAAGGCACAAAAATGACACAGTGACAAAAAAGAAGAGTTTCCCATCAATCAAATCCCCACTGACAGTTGTCAGCTTTAATGAAAGCGCCGCCGTCTCGGAGCTGCCTTTAATTGCGACGTTCTCGCCCGCAAACCCCCGCGCGTCCTGCCGCTAAAAACAGCCACATATTCCACGCAAACACACATGTTGATGTTCAGGCCTCCTAATCTGGAGTCTGTTTGTCGAACAGTGTAAGATTATCCGCCGCTATGAGCCCAGATGTATTTATTGAGCGTGTCGGTGACGTTTTCCTGTCTCGTGTCCAGCCAGACGCAGCTATGAAACGTCTTTTTCAGTTACTCTGCTTTTTTTTCTTTTTCTTTCCACTGCATAATGTATCCCAGATTAGCATCAAAGCGTTGTGAGAGCAGATAGATGTGTTGCCAGTTTTATGGATGAGATTTCATACGTTTTTTCTCTCTCTCTAATGTCTGTCTGTCTCTCTGTCTGTCTCTCTCTCTGTCTGTCTGTCTGTCTGTCTGTCTGTCCCCCCCTTCACTCTCACACTACAGCACTGCAAACACGGCGTGTGCATCGTCAAAGAGCAGGACACGGCACCTGTGGAGGGGGCGTGGGGAGTCTGGAGCCCGTTCGGTACCTGCTCACGGACGTGCGGCGGAGGCATCAAGATCGCCGAGCGCGAGTGCAACCGACCTGTGTGAGCAGCAACACTCCTTGACTGAGTGGAGACATTGAAAAGTCTCTTACCTCCTAATCCAGTAGTTTAAGAGGCCGTAGAGAAGTATTTATTTAGAATTTAAGTGCTAACATTTTTTGCCTCTAACAGTTGTATATTTTGAGGTTGGGCTCCAATGTCTCATTCGGTCCAAGCTTCATCCACACGACGCTGTTTTCATTTCAAAATGCTCTCCATAAACCTGGGGCCACCCGGGGTTTATCGAGAGCAAACAACCAAAATGTTTGACTCTCAGTTATGAATCTCACTCTGACACACTTTCAGTTTCCCTGAAACGTAGCACATGTCTTTGTCTGTAGTTCAGACAGCTCCTAAATAGACGTGGGTCATTGAAAGTGCTTGAATTTTGTGCAAGTAAGAAGAGAAGTTGACATTAAGTTAAATGTCTCCATTGTTCGTTACGGCGCCACCTACTGTTTCACACCCTGCGTTGCTTGATGTACGTAAAATCACTGAACACGCCGGACAAAACGTGGAGTCATAATTACTGGCAGTGTTGTGGACACTGTCCACTGTCTCTCTCTCTCTTGAGATTCCGTGCGGAACAATGAGCGAGTAAAGTTGAGACGAGAGCGCAAATAACGACGTGATGTCTGGGAAATGAAAATTCCAACATCTCTTTCTCACCAAAGAAAATTGCAAAGACTGACTCTTATAAGTTGCCCTCCCATCTTAAGCTGTGTCAGCACATTCTGTTCCTTGAATTTGGAGGGAATTGGTCCTGGAAAGTCCTTGAATTTGATGTTCACTTCACTTTAGCTCTTTTCCTGCCTCCCAAAAATGACCAGGCTATGATTGGTCAGCCAACCCCATGATCACTCGCACACACCCTGAGCCAGAGACTTCCTGTCCAGATCAGTGGCTGATAGTCGGACATGTGAAGCTCTAAAGACAAGAAAACACTAAAATGTGATGTTTGTACTTGTTTGATTTCACTCTCAGGCCCAGGAACGGGGGACAATATTGCGTCGGACGGCGAATGAAGTTCCGCTCGTGTAACTCTGAGCCCTGCTCCAAGCCGAAGAAGGACTTCAGGGAGGAGCAGTGCGCCGCCTTTGACGGCAGACACTTCAACATCAACGGTCTACCTCCTAATGTTCGCTGGGTGCCCAAGTACAGCGGAAGTGAGTCCCTGTCTTTTGTCTGTAAACTGTCACAGAACAACACACACAGAACCATAATGAAGCGTCTGTGTCTCTCGTCCGTCAGTCTTGATGAAGGACAGGTGTAAGCTGTTCTGCAGGGTGGCAGGCAGCACGGCCTACTATCAGCTCAGGGACCGGGTCATTGATGGCACGCCGTGTGGACCTGATACCAATGACATCTGTGTCCAGGGCCTGTGTAGGGTGAGCTTCCCTTCTTCTTTTTTTGTTTCATGATTTTGAACTTTAACAGCATTTTACATCTCGTCGACATCAGTGGCTCTCAAACCTTTTTGCTCACGGCTCCTGGAACGAAGTGCGAGGAGCCTACTGTTATCCTTCAGATTATTATTCATAGCCCCCAGGGCTCTGTAGCGCCCCCAGAAGTCGGGTCATGGTCAGACAAAAGGAAGAGATTTGGTGAGTGTGTCGGGCTTACTCCAAAGTTTCTTGAGGAATCTTTGGGCGAGAAAAGTGGCCAAAATCTTATCTACTGTAAATTGCACAAAGTTGCTCCGATTTTAATCAAACGTGGTACACTTGTTGCTCTCGTGATTCCAAACAAATTTCCAATGCACTTCCATTAGCTCCGCCCACCCAGAAGTCGGCCATTTTGGAAAAACAAAAGATGGCCTGTCTACACATTTGAACGGACTCGTCGTAGCATGCTAGCTGCGTCAAACTCAGTTCATATGTTCTGGACAAGTTAATGATTAAAAGTTATCAAAGGATTTTCTCTACGTCAAAAGGCGTGGCCTCAGTGTGCCGAGAAAGTTGACGTTAATATGGCAGGAAAACTACTTTAAAAGTCCTGGTTTTGAAAGCTTTAACGTAAACAGGACAACATGAGATTTGGCACAGTCGTTGGATGTGATGAGTTGCGTGAGGCGAGGGTAGTAGTTGTACGTAGTTGTTGTTATTTTTGTTATTTCTTTCATTTTATACACTCTCGATCATTTACCCTGGTCTACCCACCAGAGGAAGCATGCGTACCACTGGTGGTACGCGTGCCACAGTTTGACAACCACGGCAGAAGATAGTTGACAGGCGCCTCTAACAATCACTGCAACCCTGGACAGCCATGTTCACACGTTTGCTTTTTAAGCGAGACCAAAATGGCCCTTTGTGACAAAATGGTTGAAGGAGTTTGATTGACAGGCGGGGAATTGCACCGGATGCTTCTGATTTGCTTAAAATAGCCGCGGCTTCAACTTGATGCAAATGTCCTCATATCAGCCCTTGACTTGTAGAACTACTACTGTACACTTGGTGACGACGAATGTGAAGCGTGGAAGTCGGTGAGCAGGTGGACACGGACCCACAGTGTGAGTCCATTCTTAGTGTTCAGGCGTGGGAACTGCTGCAAATGTTTTCAAAAAGCACTTTTTCAATCCTTTGTGTGTTTATGTCCCTAATCCCTGTGACAGCTTGAAAGCTTGATTACTAACACACCATGGACTTCAGTTTGAAGCAGTGGGTCGCCGTGTGTACACGTTGGAGCCACACACAGTGCTTTGGTTAGATTGCGGTTCAGTCCGTTTCCCTTGTGCATGTGGATTGAAATCTGTGCAGTTGTGCTTGAGAGCTGAGCTCTCCATCCTTGATAGAGAATCAAAAATGTCAATTACAAGCAGGAGCAGCCTTTTGCCTTTTTGTTTTTCCAAGGAAATGTATTTCAGATGGGTGTAACACAATAACTGGTTGCGTAACTCTCGCTCAGGGTCAGTGGGTTCTGGATTCTGTCTTGGAGTAATCAGGATTTCATCAAGGAATAAATTAACAGC